>NW_028296906.1:157500-190000 GCF_055471065.1 Atractosteus spatula | reverse complement strand
ACAGAGCCAGCATATTAAGATGTTTATAATTAGAGGCAATTTGTTTAAATAACTAGGTATGGATACTGATGTGCAAGAGAGGTGGAAAGGTGGAAAGGTTTCCTTAAGCCAGCACTATAAAATATTTTATTCTCAGTGAGATGCTGCCATTTCATCGTGGGTTTCTAACACTGTGTATAGTTCCATCCACACAGTGCGTTTACTTCCATCCATTTCTAATCTCTTTATCCAGTACAGAGGATTTGGAGCCTATCCCAGTAAGCAAAGGACACAAGGCAGAATACACCCTGGACATAGCGCCAGTCCATCACAGGACAGACAGACACAAACACACACACGCCAGGGCCAGTTTTCCCATAAACCAATTAACTTACCAGTATGTTTTGGAGTGCGAGAGGGAGTCATATCACACATATGGAGAAAAACCATCTAACCCAGAGAGAACATGTAAACCCCTCACACACAGGATGGCAGGAATTGAACCTAGGACCCCAGTGCTGTGTTGTAACAGAAGAAATAAGGTTCTTGATCCTGAGATGAAGTAAAACAGATGAGTTTATTGCATGCAAGGAACAATAAAGCCGAAGTCTTGTTTCCCGCAAGAAACAACAAAACCGAAGTATTGTTCAACGTACTGTTACAAACTTTTGGGTTATATAGTGTTTTCTTCTCCGTTTCTGACGTCACTCGGTCTGATGGTAAAGAGGGGGGTTCATGGTATTTGGCCAGTTTACGATGTTCTGGGCAAATGGTCAGTTTAACATTACACCCAGGGGGGTTCCTAGCTTGCATCTGCAATCCTTATCAGTTAACCCCCTTTCCTGCCATAAACCCCAGCTTGTGACTTAGAAGTCTAAACCCCCTACAGAAAGGATTAAATTCAAACCCCCGTCTTCACATCTTTCTTCATTCCCCCCTTATAAAATATGGCATACGTCAGTGTAGCCTATTTTTATACATACAATGTCAGGGCAGATCTTTCCTTTCTTGGCGAACAGGTATGTATTGCCATGTCATTGTACGTTCCACGGTTATAGCAAGATGTGATACATGTTTTTGTGAATGTGATGATTACAATTATACATATAAACAATACTACTCCTACAGATACACACTATAAAAAGGTTCCACCCCAGGCCCCAAACACAGACTTTACCCAAGACCCAATTCCCCAATTTTCAGTATAATAGTCCTGATATTTCTGTCCCTCATTGTAAATGTGTTGGGCCAGATCTGAGACGTGCTCAGAATTATCAGGAATATATGTGCAGCATTCAGTGTCAATTACTGCACAAGTTCCTCCTTGGGCCGCCAGTACATAATCTAAAGCTAGTCGGTTCTGCATGGCCACTGTTCTGAGGGCTACCATCTCATCATTAACAGCCTTCAGACTAGATGAGGTAGAATTTGCTAATTCTTCTAAAGTCGAGGCCATTTGAATTAACTCTCGACTCAGAAAGTTCATGCCGGCTTGTGGAAATATTATACCTAAATAATATTCCCAATCAGCCAATTTTCTTTGTGGTCTGTGGTTAGGTCCGAAGGGGCTGTGGATTTGAACACGGATATGAGGAACCACATATCCTAAATAACATGAGCCAGACCACTGGGCTGGCAACCATGGGTAGGCTCGTTTTCCACAAATGAAAGATGTTCCGTTTGGCGCTCCCCATGCCTCTGAAAATAAGAAGCTTATACTGAATTGTGGGGTGTGCCGATCCCATCCTGGAATTTGGAAGGTAGAGGTGGATATATTTGCAGCGATGGTAAGGTTGCAACGACTCCATCCAACCAAGTGCAGACCAATTAGTGTGCTGAAAACATATGTTTCCCTCACGTTCCTTATTGAGAGTCAGGTATGGTGGTGTATGGCTTCTGTTATATTTAGGAGCGTAAGAGCCTGTGAAACTCGTGGGCTCTAAGCCTCGCTCCTGTAGATATTGTAATGTTGTGCAGGTTAAAGTCGTGTTATGGCAACCCCCCATAGTTTGTCATATTAAAATCTCCTAAATTATCCCTCCAAATGATCATGCCTATGACTTCCTCGAGACGCCAAGGAATGGCTCCCATAGGAAGTCCTCCCTGTACATATTTGGGTAATGTGGCACACACCCAGCAGGCACTTTGGTTGGTTTTCTTAGCTGTCAGATAGGAGAGGCCTAAAAAGGAATTAATTCCATGTTCTCCTTTGTGGGAGAGATGATCATTAATTCCTGCGGAACATAGTCCTACAGCAACAATTATTCTTATAAACAGAAATGATTTCTTTCTGAGTCTGTAAATGGGGATGAGGCTCGTCGGCAGTGTGGCGCGTGGATCCAGCGATCTTTTCCTTCCACTCGAACCGCAGACTCGGTTGTCAACAGGATCTGGTAGGGTCCGTCCCACCTGGGCTGGAGAACCTGTGAAGGAAATTTCCTGATCCACACCCACTCTCCTGGGATGAGGTTGTGCCCTCCTTCAGGTGGTGGTCCCCACGCCTCCAGGACCTGCTCGCGGGCTCCTTGGGTGGCCTCTGTCAGCAACTTGCAATAATACAAAGGAATGGTTGATCCATCTGAGGAAACCCCAGTCTCAGCACCTGTAAGAGAACTTGTTTCAAATTATTAAAGGCGGCTTTTGCTGCGGGAACCAAGGCAATCTTGTCCTTGTACTGCACTCCCCCCTTAAGCAGATCTGTTAAGAGTTGTGCTCACCCTGTAAAAAACATTGCACCCAGGCCCTGTTAAAATTTCACAATGCTAGACACAAAAGGGCCTTATCATAACTGCTTCTATTAGACACTCTAAAGCTGAAGCAACTCAGACTTGTGGGTTTCCTCATCAGGGGAAGCACTCAGAATACCATCAACATACTGAGTGATCACAGCCAGTTGAAGCTACGTGATACCCTGTTCTGCATAGTCATTCTTTGTAATGCATAATATTCCAACCCAATAGATCTGGAATAAAACCACCCATTAAAATCTGGTACTCGGCAAGTAAAACTTGCTGTCCCAATACTCCTGTGGCCTCCTGCCATCTTCCCCTATACATTGCTCTATAGTACACTGTTGAACAGAGGAGTGAAACAAGCAGGACAGTAGTGCTCCAGTATCCCCTAACAGAGAAACCAACACTCCATTAACAGTACATTTTTATCCACTGGACTGGGACAGACTTAGGGAGGCTACAAGGGATTTACAGGATCTAATCGTTAGGTAAACAGATTTTCTCACAAGACGTTATTCTCCCCAGTCTCGATTCTAAACCTACAGCGTTTCAGCATGTCTGGTTTCGAGACATTCGAATAAAACCAAATTGTTTCCACTATTGCAACTAATTGTATAAATTACAATTTATAATAATTTATAATAATACAAAAACTGTTTAACTACTTTTACGTCCACCTGTACTGTACTTATACGTTTCAGACGCTCTTATATTTTCCAATCTCCTTAAGTTGATTTTCGTCAAGTCTCTTTAGTTACGTCTCTAGCCAGTCCCGCTGGCTAAACACACTCACACCGTCATTTAGTATACCAAAACTCACAGTTACACACATACATGCCGGCACACAAATTCATAAAACACACATACACATCGAGAATATATTTTTCTCTTCGTAATACAATGTGCTGTATTCTTGTTTTACTTCTACATGAATCCTTTTAATTCCTGAAGCGCACTCCAGGTTCGCTGCATTTCTAATTTCGGGTGCGGTACTTTAGCCCACCGGTCAATATCTTACGGTTTTGGATTTGATCGTATGGGGGAAATCAGGGAAGGTAGGTGCGATTGCAGACCCCCTCGACGGGGTGCGAGACAGTGTTAGAGTGGCGCTCTCATCAACGGCGCCAGCCCCTGCTACATCAAGTCCTTTCCCACTTCGAGTGAGAGTACAGATCTGCGGGCGCCCTCCCTCTAACAGGGGAGACCCTGATCCGTCTTTATCACACTCATACCAAGTGTTATCCCAATCAGACCCCCCTTCTCCATATGGCCACTGAGGGAATTGATCCCAATTATTTTCGTTTCCTGCCTGTTTGTTCCCCTGTGGGAGAGCAGGATATAACTTAGTCGCTGGCTGCAGCACATTAACCAGTGCAGCGTGACCAGAAGTTAATTCCTTCTTTAGTTTCTCATTCTCCTGTACTGCCTCTTTTAGCTTTTTTTTTCTATACTCTTTCGTAGCGAGTAAAGTATATTTTCTTCCGGGTTTTTATTTTCCCCGTAAACACACTTTTAAGTCACATCCCAATTTCTTTATTTTTCGTCATGTATCTGCCACTACTGGTGCCGGCCGTGCACCAGGGTGGGAGCTACATGCTTGTGCTTTTGCCAATCAATACTCATATGCTTTCTTTACAGGCGTCTTCGCCCCAAATTCCCTCTGACAAACTCAGCTTTTTCCATATTTTCTCCTTCTTTTCCGTCAACTTACAATTTTCCGATATTTAAACGGACCCTTGCACCACTTTCTCAAACCATCAGTTAGCGCACATGTTCGGTCTCTTTAAGATTTACTTTTGTCGTGTGTGAGGTAACAGCTCATTCAGTAGGGGGATGCTTTCACTTGAAAAACCTGTGCATTCCTGCACTCATTCAGCCAAGGGCGTCTGTTACCTCCGGATCTAAATACCTCTCAGAGACTTTAGAGAGGATTTACACCGCACTGTTCACAGGTAAGAAACGAGACCTCGAAAACCCCCTTTCTTGATCAGTAATTCACCATCCCCAGAACGCCAGCATCGCTGCTTTTGCCCCGGGGTGGACTTACGCACTGAGCTCAATCAGGGCGATTCTCGGGTCTCAACGTCCTTTAAATCCTGCTACTTAATGCTTTGCTCTTTTATTATGAGGTGTGTTTATGTTAGTGTCGTGCGTGTGTATATGTATTTCACAAACAAGGAAAACACCAAAAACATACATGCATATATCTCTTCTACTCCTGTTTCCTTTAAAACAAAAAAACCCACGCCACGCCAGAAACCACGCCACTCCAATCTGTGCACGATCAAGGCGTAGCTAATCTCAGGACCCCGGGCGTAATTAAAGCCCACACCAATCCTGGATTATACGTGCATTTAATGCACCACTCAGCTCCAGAACCCCGGGCGCAATTAAGGCCCACACCGATCCCGAGCCACAGAACTCCGGGTGCAATTAAGACCCACACCAGTCCTGAACTACGTGCATTTAATGCACCACTTGCTCTAGAACCCCGGGCGCAATTAAGGCCCACGCCGATTCTGAGCCTCAGAACTCCGGGTGCAATTAAGACCCAAACCAGTTCTGACCTTCAGAACTCCGGGTGCAATTAAGACCCACACCAGTCCTGAACTTCACGGTAAGGGTCCAAAACCCGTTCAAAACTCCACGCGCAATTAAGGCATACACCAGCTTCGAACGCCTGTACACAATACCGCGGAACCCCTGCCAGACCAAATTCTGGGCTTACAGCAACCAACCCATTACATACACCGGTGCCTTCCCCGGGCCAGAGGAATTCAGAAACTCACATTTACTCCGTCATCTCGGGCGATTCTCGCAGGGAGCAGAGATTTCCCAATCGGTCAGAGAGAGTCGGGACTTTTAAATAAAAGAGGAGTCCTTACCTCTTAGTTATGTGCGCGCTGACCGTCTCTCCTGCCGATGGGAAGTTCTGCGCCTTCTGGAGCATCCGCCGACTACGCCAAATTTGTTGTAACAGAAGAAATAAGGTTCTTGATCCTGAGATGAAGTAAAACAGATGAGTTTATTGCATGCAAGGAACAATAAAGCCGAAGTCTTGTTTCCCGCAAGAAACAACAAAACCGAAGCATTGTTCAACGTACTGTTACAAACTTTTGGGTTAAATAGTGTTTTCTTCTCCGTTTCTGACGTCACTCGGTCTGATGGTAAAGAGGGGGGCTCATGGTATTTGGCCAGTTTACGATGTTCTGGGCAAATGGTCAGTTTAACATTACACCCAGGGGGGTTCCTAGCTTGCATCTGCAATCCTTATCAGTTAACCCCCTTTCCTGCCATAAACCCCAGCTTGTGACTTAGAAGTCTAAACCCCCTACAGAAAGGATTAAATTCAAACCCCCGTCTTCACATCTTTCTTCAGCTGCAAGATAGCAATGCTAACCACTTCGCCACCATTATAAATGGATGGATATTGAAGTGGAAATCTAATAAGTAAATTGATTCTTAAAAATGTAGAGAGCTTTGAAAAAAATATATTGGCGCTTTTAGATAATATATTTCAAGGATGTAACTGCTGTGCTACAGTGCGTGCAGAATTTTAGAAAACAGTTCGTCAACAAAGTACACTGTTTAGGTTAGTTTAGAAGACAATGTACCAAAACAATATATGCTGTCTGGGTCATTAGAATTAGCTGAAAGTAACCGATAAGCTTTGAATAACAAATCTAGTTTTTCTTCTCTCGCTCTATGATGTAATCTGTTTTCTCTTAGAGAAAGGGGAAGTTTTAGAAGGGACCAAGTGCTGAACTTTTTTACAGCGCAACGTCTTATAAAAACCCTGTACTGCTTGTAACAAATTGAGTCTCTGGTTGCACTTTGCGAAGTGGCAGCAGGGCTCCCAATATTGCAATATTGAAATAAAGACCTTACTCAGGTGAGAACTCTCTTTTGTGGCTTCCTTGATAGTTATATTTCCATGACAATATCTTAGTTATCTTTCTAGTTCACAGGTTTGCATGCATGATTTAATTTTGAAAGCCACTGAGACATCAGGTACTACTGTTGTATTTATGAAAAAGAAACAAAACAAAAAACATACTAACAACTGTGCCATCCTACTCCTTAGTTAATACATTTTATTATTCATAAACAGTTAACATTGTTAGCAAAATATTTTGAGTTATATTTAACCCTATTTTTTCTTTAGTTATGTATTTAACTTATTATATGATAGTCAGACTTAATGTATATTTGAACAATGAAAATATATTTTTACAAGATGCGGGGGAAAGTGCAACATCTTATTACAGTGCTAAATTTAATATTATTGATTGCTAATAGTTCGAAAATAGCTAATAATCGAAAATAGTTTTGTGGTGTTTGTATGGATGAAACGTTTCTAAAATGTATAACGTAACAAAATTAAAGACGATTAAAATCTGTAATCTTTCCACTTGTAATGTCATTAGACAGAACAACACGTTTCTGGTTTGTTTTAATTAGTATTAGTTAGTAGTTAGTAGTTTTAATTTAATTAGTATTGCAATTCGCACTGATTCACTTGCGAAGATATGGACTTAAGAATATTCGTGCCTGGTCAAAAAATGGCATTAAGCACTTAAAATTAATATGGTTAATAATAGTAAACTGTAACATGCTGTAACAAGATCGGTTAAACTGCGAAGAAAATGCTTTCAGAGGAAATGTTTCAGGTGTGAAGAACATAGATCTCCAATGCAATTTCAACCAAACCTGTTCGCACACACCCTGCCCCCACTACCATTAGAATATACACAAAGCACTGAAATCTTTTGAGCTAATGATCAGGTGACCCGAGAGAGAGCGAGAGAAACACCAAGGGGTGCGGAACCAGGGAACTATTTACATGGAAAACGGGCGATCTCCCCAGACTGTCCGCCCGTTTCACTGTTACCTGGATACCTCTTTATTTAGAACTCACAAACACTGATTTTTAGTTTCGAAGGATTCAAGTAGGGTTTTAGATGAAAGGCAGTGACCTTAATCAAGCCCAAATCATAATTGAACCCATTCAGAGCCTACATTACATTTTAGCGTTTCATTCTGAGCAGAAGACCCTCACACCTGAAGAAGGCTTGCGTTTTCTCTCTTCTCTTTTAAGCATGTGTACAATGTGTAATACAATTACAATGTGTAATTACAATGCGAATCGTATGAGGGTGGGGGGGAGGTGTCTTTCGCTGGAAATCTCGCCTGCTTCTACTTTACGAGTACAACCCCCTCTCTGCCGGAGTGCTGGCTGTGACGAATTAAACCGGTTTCACAGGTTTCAATCACAGACCATGTGACATGGGAGTCAGGAAACTAACACACAGCGCCACCGGATTTGATAACACTATAAAAACGCTATAAAATAATGTGACTAGGCACAGAACAAGTTTACAGCACAGTACAATAATAAATGCTGACCATGACTTTAGAAGCATAAATTGCCTTACACTCAATTTAAACACAAGCTGTCTTTAGCCCTCTAAGCTGGTTCATACAGAAATGTAGAGATCCAGGCTCAGAACACACAGCTTCATTAGCGAATACATATGCAGGACAACTAGAGAAGACGTTTTACAGAGGATGGATTTTTAGAAACATCCCATCAGTGACATCACTGAAGTCAACTCCTAGGTACTGTAACTGTCGTGTGGATAGTTTCACAAGAATCAGACAAAGATTTAAGCATCGCTTGTTCTAGATAAAACTGCAAAAAAAACAACAACAACCCATAATGTACTTCTTTGCGGCTCTGTTTGCCCAAATCATATATTCACAACGTGAAATCTAGAAAATAATATTACGTAACCAAAATCCGCAATATGGAAACAGAACCTGTGTAATTGTTGATAGATGATGTACTCGTAACATTTTTTCAAGACGAACTACAACATTTAAAAAATGACTTGTATGTACTTGATATCTCTAATCAATCCACGGGTCCCAGCACAAAACGAAACTAAAACGCATACCGTTTCGCGCTTCTTATTAGTTGCTCAAAAGTAATTTGACCATATGAAATGCATAATATAAACCTAGAAACATATACGTGAGCAGTACTTAAGCACTGTAGTATCGGTGTTAAGACATACCTCTCAAATACTGTAAATCAAGTTAAAAATATCTCAAGACCGATTCTGGTCATAATGAAACCATGTTTCGTGTATGTTTTCTTTAAAGTACCGAGACCAGCCATATACTCTATGTTTATGTTCCAAAATTAATATCGTTTATGGCCTTCACACGCGTTGCAGTATGCTCCTATTCTTTTTATGCTCAGCTACTAAGATTTCCCTTCAGTGGTAAAATCAGATATGAATATTCAATACTTAAACGGGCACAGTTAAGACATTAAATATACATATACATACTGTATACAGTACAGTTTTCATACGGTAATATGTTTATGTTCCTAAATCAATCTCTTTTATGAGCATGTGAAAGGCATGGTGAATCGATTCTTAAAAATTACTGTACTTTGCATGATTGGAAACAAATGCGTGATTGCGAAATGCTGTGGTGTTACTTTTACAAAGACGGTCAATGAAAAAAAGAATGTTGACCAGGGCAATACTTTGAGTTTACACTTACAGCTTGTCCAAGGTCATTCATTATTAATACTATTAGTAATATCTTCGTTAAAGACTTTGATGGCCACAGCTCAAACATGAGAGGTTGAGCTTTATTAGCTCCACCTTGCGGAAATTCCGGATACTATTATTTTGCTTGTCGTATTATAGGAGAATTTACGGTAACTCGCGGTATTTACCGGTAGCTTGCGGTAGACTGCGTACAGCGTACCGCAAAATAATGCGGTATCGCCCGCGCATTTTGAATGGCTGCATCTGTAGGCTGCCAAAAGTCTCCGAAACCAAATTTTGATAGCAGAAAATTCTCACTCGTCCAGAAGTTCCCTTGGGACCCAACATCCAGCACAGAGTGGTAAAAAAGCGTCTTTTTTGTAGACCCTTGCAGCGTGCATTGGTGGTTCAGTGGTAGAATTCTCGCCTGCCACGCGGGAGGCCCGGGTTCGATTCCTGGCCAATGCAGTGGCTTTTGCAGCGAGCGGCTCCATCACTTGCATCCCCTTTCAACTCGCAACTGAAAACCCACTGAAGCTTAGAAGCTGTGAGCCAGGTCAGTACCCGGATGAGGATGACCTACAGGGAAAAGCAAAGCTTACAGCTGGAAGCGGTGTTAATGGAGCCAGCGGTGGGACGCTCACCCTGACGTCTGTGCGGGTCCCAATGCCCCAGTATAGTGACGGAGACGCTGTGTGGTAAAAAGGCGCTGTCTTTTGGATGAGATGTAAAACCGAGGTCATAGCTCTCTGTGGTCATTAAAAGTGACCACCAAAACCTTTGACAAAAGCTCTTGGTAATTGATGGTCTTCAATAATGCTTCTCCTTTAGGTACATTTAAATCAGCTGAAAAATGCTGTGAAATGGGGGGGCACTTCAGGCCAGTGTAGGATTTGAATTTGAATTTTTGAAGAACCATTAAACAGCACGAGAAGGCCCGTACACTGAATTGCAGGGCTTTCTATTCAAAGAAGGACAAAAGAAACTTCCCTGAATTCCATTTTTTGCAGCACAGAGAGGACAGTGAGAACAAGGCCTGTTAGCTCAGTTGGTTTGAGCGTGGTGCTAGTAACGCCAAAGTCTCTGGTTCGATCCCTGTTTGGGCCAGGCAGTCTCCTCCTCTCTTGCCAAAACCTGTTGCTTTCTTGCTGTGGTGAGATTGGTGGTAATGCAAAGACGCCACATACTACCGACAGACGAGAGTGTTGCGGGAGAAGAGAGAAGTGATGGAAGATTGAAGAGTGTCCTAGGTGGAGCCAAGATGAAGTGTCACAATTGCCTAGGGGAGGATTTCAAATGTTTAAGATGGTAAAAATAACCGGAAGTGATCCCCCAGTCCGGCGCAGTCTGACGTACTTCTGTCATATAAAGTAAAACTAGATGTCGAACTGGAGCCTCACCATTTGCATAAGTGAGGCTCCAGTTATACATCTAGTTTCACTTTAAATGACAAAACTGAAGAGACTTAAAAGAGCTGGAGAGGATTTCTTACAACTTTTGAGCCGGCACAGTTTTCGAAAACGTTTTATTTAAGCTGCACTATACAACACAGACAGCCAAGAGTCTCCAAAACAAAACGAATTGACAGATAGAAGAAAAGTCCCACTCGTCCTAAAGTTCCCAAAATCCAGCACTGAGCGTAAACAAAGTGTTCAAGTAGCGTGGGAATGCTACCCCTAATGCTAGCTGGAGTTTGAGTGTCTGGTTCAGAGTTTGCTCAAGAGTTTACCTTTCACAGATGCGCAAAGATGAATGCTGAGGGTGCACGCTTCAAGGCGCCTTACAGTGCAGAGAGTGATTAGAGACAATTCGTGACGTGTGCTCGTTCCCATATACCGTACGCCCCGGGTTGCAGTGCTAGGATGACGTCCAATACCGCTTCGGAACGTAATGGCATTATATTCAAGTGCAGGACGTGAGGGTTTTATTTTGTTCGTTTTGTTCTGCTCTGCTTTGCTTTGTTTTGCTTTCCATGGCGTTCGTAAGAGCGTCAATAAAAAGGCGATTCCTGCGTCTAACACGAATGTAAGAGCTATTTCAAGAGCGGCTTCTAAAATGCTTGTAGACATTTGTCTGTTGTTGATTGTTTTTTTGTGTCTAACAAAGTGCCATTTTCCTGTCCGGACGGGGAGACTTTATCATTCCCACATGAAGCAACCCTTAAGTCCTCTGAGGTGTGTCTGTCTGCAAGGCTTGTATTTTGGAAAGGTTTTTTTTTTAATGGAGAACGACTTTGAAAAAGGTTTCCGCCGGCGCCTCGCGATCCATGTGAGATTGTAGCAAGAACGCAGCAATGGCGGCGCGCGCTGTAGTCGTGTCCGAGTGGTTAAGGCAATGGACTAGAAATCCATTGGGGTCTCCCCGCGCAAGTTCGAATCCTGCTGACTACGGTGTCCTCCTCACGTCGTTGTGTGCCGGCGCAAGCAAGGAAAAGTGCCTTTTTGCTTTTCCTGGTGGTTTTAAAACGCGAGATCGCTTGTACCCGCTGCCTTGGAAAGAAATGTCTACATGTTTACTTGCACATTGTCTATTGTTTGTTTGTACATTGTCTTGATGCACTGTTTGCACTTTGTCTTGTTTTTTACACTTGTTTTACAATCGAGAGACCTTCTGTAAGTAAGAATTCCATTGTACCAGTACCGGTTACATATGGCAATAAAGTTCAAGTTCAAATGCTTCAGCGTCCGCAAACGGCATTTTGCAGCTGGAAGCAGATGGCGACGCTTTTTGCGGTCGCGTGCCTTGTGCCCCATTTCCGGCCTTTAACATCGAATCAATAAAGCTGTTAGAACCGACACCATAGGTGCTTTTCTTACAACTTTTGATCTGACTCAGTTTCGGAATGCAATTCCTGAACACTGCGAGAGACAACCTACAGATGCAGCCATTCAAAATGAGCGGTAAAAACCCGTGGTACAGTAACCAACCCGCAGGGCACCGTAGGGCACCGCGGTAAGTGATTGGCTGGCCAAAATGACCGACAGGGGCACTCGTGGTGCATTGGTTGGTAGTGAAAAGATTTCATCATCTAATGTCTTTACTGTGCACATTTCAATCCGCTTAGTTTTGAATATTTATATGGAATTTTACCACTAAAGGGAAATTTTAGTAGCTGAGCATAAAAAGAAGAGGAGCATAACGCATCTGAAGGTCATAAACGATATTAATTTAGGAACATAAACATTACTGTATGTACATAAACTGTACTGTGTATGGCTGGTCTTGATAGTGTAGTGGTTTGATGGGTTTACTGAGACAATTATCAATTGTAGCAGTAATCACGAGGTTGTTCGTTGGGGCTTTTAGAAAATCAATCGTCAGAACAACTAACAACGCACACACACGGGTTCAATACACGAGATACATTTATTAATATAAACTGTGCACCAAACATATACTAGTCTGCCTGGATACGAGCGGCAGACCTTACTGTGAGGGTTATCAATATACAAGGTATATAATCTCGAAGAGATGCAAACACAAAGAGATACACAACAGAGAATATATGTCAATATATATCGTTCGGTTACCAAATCGCTAATCAGTGTTATTACCCACTGTTACTCTAAACTCGGAAGTAAATACATTACTCATGAATTAAATTGATAACAACTTGTGTTGAGGTACAATTAAATTCTCGAGACGCAATGTAGAACATGGGGTTTACTTATCCACTGTGTTTGGATTTGGAATTTCCCGGCACGAACACCAAACCAGCTGACAGGCTCTGTTGCAGCGGTTGTCCAATGGGCGTTGTGTCGGCGTCCTCTGGCTACCGGCCAACCAGTCGAGGTGCAGCTCGGAGTAGGAAGGCCGGAGGAATCTGACTGCGGCGCGCAGGGCAGTCGTTGCTCCGAGGGGATCTACCAGCAGTCCGGCTGGCTAGTAGAAAGTCTCTATGCACAGAGTGTGACCGCGAGTCCTCACAAGTCACTCTTTTGCCTGGGAAGAAGCTGGTTCGTTCCCGGTCCAGCGCTGCTTCTGAATAAGCTATTCAGGTTGTCGACGAGGGTCCAACTGTAGGCTGCCGTTGATCAAGCGGAGCATTCACGTTGGTAGAATTCTGAATACGTACGGGATCCTCGGCCTCGCGCTTAGAACAAAGTCCAAGTCCTTTTGCAGACAACAGCAGTTGTCACGTGATTGTCTCTGAGGATGCGCGAAAATGGCCAAGGAGAGCCCAGAACTGAGCTTGCGCTCCCTTTTTGATCAAGACCCAGATGTGTGCTGATTGGTTGAGAGTTTGGCGGGCATTGGAGACCCACGTGGTATTACCACGCCCTGCCAGTCCCTGATTGGTTGGTCAAGGTGAGATATAAGTCACTTACTCTTGACACTTAGAAATGCAGTCCAGATGTCCATTCGGCACTCCCTAGACAGATAGGCGCCAGTGGATGACCATTGATCATGATAGCCAGGCTTAGCTAATTGCATCCCCGTCTGGGAGCTTGCTTCTTATCAAAAGAAAAACATCTTAAATCAGCTTGCATGAATTCTTTCTCTGTGGCTGCACCACAGAGATGGAGGGTGAGATGGGGCCTCCTTTAGGAGCATACCAACGCTTAATTCTGTCTTATTAACAAGCATTGCCGCTACATATCCCCCCTTTTTGAAGGTCACGAGGTCCTGAGGCGTTGTTGCCTTCAAAACAAAAACAGAGTTAAGTGATGTTTGTTGTACCACGGTGGATTCTACCACCCAATATTCACATTACCTCTCGAGAATTTGTACAGGAAATAGTGTTGGAAAGAACGTTGCGTATACCTGCTCTCAGTTATAAGGTACCTAGGAATGAGGCATTGGGCATCATCATTAGCTCTAGACCTTAAACTTCCGGCAGTTCACTATCAGTATCGGATAGCTCTGCAGCAGGCAGACGTTTGGGAGTGGTTACCTGATTTCGGTGATAAACCATTGCTCCCTTTGTCTCATTCAAACTACCCCGCAAGGCTTTGATACAAGAGAACAGCATCCAACACATTACCCCAGCCATGATCCAGCTACCCAGCAGCAGTGTCAAGATGACCACGTTTATTGTTCCTAGCGCCCCAGAGGATCCACAACGACTGTGCTTGGGACCTACCAGTGTAGTTTTTAAGTTTGTGTCGTTAAGAACAAATTAGACTACCTGTACACCCTCAAGACTTACTGTCTCTTGGATTCTCTCATCCAAGTCAATGCCGTGTCCTCTGAAAGCGTCCACAATCTCGAGTTCCGTTTCGTATAGTTCTGACTCCAGGTGATACAGTGCTAAATCGTTGAGATGCACTATCGCTCCTTCAGGAACTTGTAGAAAAACTGTTTGGTTGGGTAGCTGCACTTCGGTAGCTGTATCATGCCTGTCATATGTTATTGTAACCGTTAACTGTGGTGTGCTGAGCAGCCATTTCTTTCCCACCTGCTCAACCTGGGGTTCGTTAACTTCACTTTTGCTCGTCACTGTGGCTTTACACTTTTCAGTGGCAGCCCCCTTTCTGATACCACACAACCTCTGAGTTGTGTCCCTAAGGAATGGCTTACTTGGGCATACCCAGTGGATATCCTTGGTTGATATACACAGTTCCAGGTTTGGAACAAGATACAAATTTGGATCATCCTCCTGGTAAGCTACGAGCGGTGGGGTGGTCAACTTCACATGCATGTCCCCCCTCCAGAAGCCAACGTTCGATATAGACTTGAGTCTATAGATATCCTTGCCACTCACGATGGGAAGGTTCAACAGGAAACCTATTTCCTTGGCTTCAGGGTTGACATGTATAGGAATGGCACTGCCTAGACTGTATGCAAAATGTACCTGTAATGGCTGCACCATCTCAGAAGTGGTTGTCCTAAGTACTTCTTCTACTAAGGACAGTGGAACCAAGTAAGTTGGAATCTGTCCCATGGCTAAGCTAGTTATCGTGGCACTAAGCTCCCTAAGCAAATCCTGCATCAGCATCCTGACCTGTTGCACGTAAGCATAATCCCACTGTAACACGTCGACAATCCTGCCCACGGTGTGGAGGGTGTTATTTAACACTGCTGCATGAAGGTTTACTGCTAATATTGTGCCCTGTAAGGTTTTCCCTAGGCTTTCCAGCCGCTGCTGCTGTTGATACAGCCTGTCCTGAATTTCTGGCATTTCCTTAAGTAACCCAGACACCTGCCTTCTCAGGGTGGTCAGGGTGACAGTGTAAGCAGCAAACAGACCAGCTGAAAATAGCGAGCCCACGGCGGAGGCCGCAGCAATCAGACCCCCCAAGAACCTTTTGGGGCGGCTGAGGCCTGTCATCTCCTCCTGGCTGACTGTTGCCTTCCTCAGCTGGCGGAGCATGTGTATAGTGTCTAGCTGGGCATGCCATACAGCATCCTTAGCCCACTGCCTGCCATGATGGGACACCCTACTGTTCATGTTGATGTGCTTCCGAAACACATCACTTGGGTCCAGCCGCACATACACTCGCTGAGTATATGTTCTGCAATTTGTTAACAACAATCCGGGAGCGTCCTGCAGGACTATGCCGGTAGGAGGACCGGGTTCCACAACTTCAAGGGGCTGTGTCGAAGCGATCCACAGCACTGTCAGGACCAGCCGTGGCAGTTTTAGGATTCCCATTCTGGAACACAGATGAGGCACATGGTACAGTTCCACTATAATTTTGAATATATTTTCCTAGGAGGACCTACACTACAGTACCTAACTACCTGCAGCTACAAAGGGGCACCCCCCTCTTGATCGGGTTTAGACTTTTAACCCTATTCTGTGTCCTCCGGCGCCATTTGAGGTGGGCGATACAACCGGAGGTGGTTGCGATGCACCCACTTATAGACCAGAGATTGCCTTCCTTTTTCAATCCGAATTCGATAAGCTACCGGTGATACCTTATCGACAATCTCGTGGGGTCCTGTCCAACTGGGTAAGAATTTCCGGGCCACCCCTGTGGGTTTGGCAAATTGGAAGTACAGGACCTTGTCTCCTACTTGGAGTTCCTGGTTAACTGCCTTTCGGTCATAGTATGCTTTCCTACCCTCTGCACTCCTTCCCAGATTGTTCTGGGCAAAAGCAAAGGTTGCCTGCAGATGTGCTTGCTGACACATACTGATGGGCCGTAGCAGCCCCCGTCGTGCTCAGGTCCTCCACCCCATAAAGACAGTGTAGGGGAAGAGTCATCTTCCGACCTGTCATCATCTCAAAAGGTGGGACCCCCGTAGAGCAATGGGGCGTGGCTCGGATGGCCATCAGAACCAGGGGCAGCTTAATGTCCCAGTCCCTACTGCTGGTGGAGACAAACTTTTTGAGCATACTAACCACCGTTCGGTTTGCCCTTTCTGCCTGGCCCGAGGATTGAGGGTGGTAGGAGATATGCAACTGGGCCTTGACCCCAAGCATATTCCACAGGGTTGCCATTACTGTAGCTGTGAAATGGGTTCCCCGATCCGAGTCCACGGTCAGGGGGAGTCCCCATCGACTGAACACATGGTTCACCAACAGCACTGCAGTTGTCTCTGCCGTGTCGTTGGGTGCTGGGAGGCACTCAATCCATTTTGTGAATGCACACGTAACCGTGAGGAAATATTTGTTCCCTCTGGATGACCTCACCAGCAGCCCCACCCAATCCATTTGTAGATTGGACCAGGGGAATGTCATGCCCTTTTTCTGGAGTGGTGCACGGTGCAAGGGCCGTGATGGTTGGAACTGGCTACACGTCAGACACCCCTTTACATACGCGGCGATGTCTTGGCCCATGTGAGGCCAGAATGCCACCTGCTGGATAGTGTCGTACGTGGCCTTGATTCCCCGGTGACCCCCACAGGGCTCGTCATGAGCGTGTTGGATCATGACCCCCCGATGGCAGCGGGGAACTACCCACTTTGGGACACCTTGTGCAACTGGTACACAAACCAACAACCCCTTTATAATTTTTAGGTTGTCTTTCACCTCTGCCAGCTCCTTCAGCTCTGGAGACTGGCTCAGCACCTGCTCCGAAAGAGGTTGACGCACTGGGTCAGCGATATGCTGATACATTAGCCCAATTGCTGGGTCCTGTTTCTGCATTTCCGCAAGATCGGTGTTAAAACCCTGTGACCCAAGCACTACAGATTGAGGGTCAGCTCCGACATCCTGTCTAGCCCTGCTTCGGGTGACCGCCTTGACCTCAGCCACGGTTTCTGGGGGTAGCCATTCCTGCTGGAACTGCCAGGGTTCACCCTCTAAGGCGCCAGATTTAGCCAGCCGGTCGGCCTCATCATTCCCGTCTTTGTCGGGTCCCTTCACCTGGGAGTGTCCCTTCACCTTCCTCCAGTAAACCATCATTCCAGCCTCGGTCGTGAGCTTGTCACTGGCCAGGAACAACTCTTTGTTCTTTACTTCCTTGCCCCGGGCATTTTTCATGCCGGTACCCTTCCAATACGGAAGATGGGACACGAAGCTATGTCGGGCGTAGTTCGAGTCACTACAGATGACAAATTGTTTAAGGCCATTTGTCAGGGCCTGCTGGAGGGTGATCAGCACCCCAGCTACTTCCGCATACTGACTAGTCTTTTGTCCTAGCTTATAGCGGGTCGGCCCACAGGGAGTATTGTCTTGCCAGACTACTCCTACCCCTGCTAGCACCTGCTGTTCGTGGCGAAAAGAGCAACCGTCAACATAGGCCATGGGTAAGCCCTGGCCCACGTTTTCATCGTAGTACCGGTGATTGTTCGGTAGCTCAGCAGCGGGAATTGTTTCTGGAGCTTCCATGTCAGTGTCACAGCCGTGACACACTTGGCCCAAAGCCAGGCCCTGTCCCAGGTACATTTTCTTGCTCTGTGCATAACGTACCTCTATCTCATAGCCTTGTAGGGCCATCATTTATGCCACAATCCTGCTATTTGACACCCTGCCCGCTTTGAGTCTCTGGCTATGCAGGAATGTCACAGGTTGGTGGCAGGTTTCGATGATGATCTTTTGTCCCCCTACATAACTACGGAATTGTTCTACCGACCAGACCGTAGACAACAGGGCCTTCTCGCAGTCCAAGAACTTTTGCTCCACTGGGTTCAGGGCTCGACTGGCATACGCCACCACCCTTCGCTCTTGGTCATATTCCTGACTCAGAGCAGCCCCAAGGCAGTGCTCTGAGAACCCTGCTTCAAGGTAGAAGACCTTATTTTTGTCAGGGTAGGCCAAGCACGGCGCACTACCGAGTCTGCGCTTCAGCTCCATCACAGCCTGTTCTGAGGAAGGTCCCCACTCAAAGGGCACGTCTTTCTGCAGCAGATTGTGGAGGGGCCTTGCTATTTCAGCGTAATCCTCAATGAACTGCCGGGAATAATTACATACTCCCAGAAAGCTGCGCAGTTCAGACAGGTTAGTGGGCGACTTCATATTCTGGATAGCTTGGACTCTGCTGGACTGTGGCTGTATGCCTTGGGCTCCAACCAATAGTCCCACGTACTCCACTTGGGTCCTACACCACTGTCCCTTAGCCAGAGACAGTTTGGCCCCTGCACGGGAGAGCTGGGTCAACACATGCCTGATCTCGGCCATGTGTTCTTCCCAGGTCTGACTCCGCATCAGAATATCGTCCACATAGACCAGGTTGCCCCTGGCGGCTGCATCACTCATGGCTTTGTGCAGAAATATGTTGAACTCCGCTGGGGAGTTGGAATACCCAAAGGGGCATCGATTCCAGGTGAACTGCCTGTTTCCAAAGGAAAAGGCCAGTTTGTACTGGTCTGTCGGTTCTACCTTAAGGGTCCAGAACCCATTGGCCACATCCACTGTGGTGAAATATTTTGCTGTTGTCACCTTGGCTAACTCCCGATCTAGGTAGATCATTGGCCATCGTGACAAAGGAACCTGTTTATTCAACTGCCGGTAGTTAATGGTCAGACGCCACTTACCATTGGGTTTCAGCACCGGCCACAGTAGGGAGTTATAAGTGGAGTTACACTCCCTTATGATCTGACGCTCTAGTAGAGCATCCAACGTCTGCTTTATGTACTCGTATGCCGTGAGGGGAATGCGATACTGCCTGACATAGGTTGGGCGGGCGCCAGGGGCCGTAGGAATGCGCACTGTGTGCAAATCCGTCACCCCGCAGTCATAGGCGTCCCGTGCAAACACTTCCTGGAAATCCTGGAAGATCTGATGCAGCTGCTGACGCTGGCTTTCCGTTTCCAGGGCATCTGCCTTACCAACCTGATCCTGTACCTGCTCTAGGAACCCCGCTTTTGACGGCATGGCGGTATCCCGGGTCGCACTCTCGGCTGAGTGGTCCGTCGGAACCCCTGCGTGTACTGTATACACAACCATCTCATCCTTATCGCTAAGGTCCACTCTGCACACCTCCTGGTTGCAGAATCCCTCTATTGGCATAATTGCAATCATCCGCCGGGGGTAGGTGTAGTACACCTGCTCGGTCCCCCCCTCCCTGGCCAAGGGACCAGGGAGCTGCCCCAGTACTGGGATGGCCAGTTCGAAATCATAGAACCCATTGTCAATTACCAGTCCCATGTCAGTGCGAGCAGGGATTTTGACATCTTGTTTTGCTATGTTTTGCACCAACAGGCAGGTGGCTCGGCCATTCCTTTCCAGTCTGGGGGTACCACAGACTGCTAGGTTCAGTCTGATAAACTGAGCTGATGGTTGGAAGAAAACCATCTCAGCATCCATCCTCTGTCCCTTCTTTAGGACAAGGCGTACCGGAAACCCTGCTGTTGACGCAGGAACGATCAGGTCCGATTCGTTTACTACCTGGCAGGCCTGAGGAATCGTCTGACCTGACCGAATGTTCTCGGGGTCACCGCTTAGAGAGTGGGCATCTGGGTTCACCCGTGTCCACAGCACACTGTTTACTGTGTCCAGCTGGGCGCCCAGTCGAACCAACAGGTCTGCACCAATACAGACCGAATGGGTCAGCTGAGGTGCTACCTGGAAGTAGTGAGCAAACTTCCTTTTTCCGATGGAGATGGAAGCTGCACAGCTTCCTTTGCTCCAAATGGACCTATGAGGTGGGGGTGACCACCACAGACCCTGTGATTGCGTCACCAGGGTCACCTGACGGCTTCGCGACAGGTCCTCGAACAGACCTTCACTGATTATGGACTTCTCAGAGCTGAGGCTGAGAATTACATCATCAACCTGCACTTCTGCCACCTGGACCCCTCCCACCACCATGGGGTGGTAGTCCTTGTCCCCCTGAGGTACCAGGGCGCACAGAAAGGACTCCCATTCATTACCGGACAGGGAGATCCACTCTTCTTCAGGGATGAAAAAGGGGTGTGCTTTACCTGGCGGGTCAAGCAGCTGCTCGGAGCACTGCTCCTGTAGTTGGGAGACCGTGGGAGTGCTGGCCTGGGCAGGACTTCCCTGTAGTTTTGGAAAGCAAGAAGAGACATTTATTTCTCGTCCAGAGGAACCAGGAGAATCCTCCAACTCAGCTATGGTGTTCAGTGGGCACTGTGTGATCACAGCATAACCACTGAACCCCCCTTTTTGCTGTACGACAGGCTTAGGGTGCTTGACCTGAGCCCACAATTTTCCACGCTGGCAGTCCACCAGAGGCTCCAGCCTGTCAAGCAGGTCTTGGCCAATGAGTAGTGGCTCTGTTTTAAACCTAGAGATGTAAACAGGATGCACCACGTTCATTGGCCCGAACCTAAGTGCCACCCACACTCGGTGTGTGATCCTGGCATGATCCTGGGTATAGCTGGAAATATCTATCTTACACGGTTCTACCTTAAGTCTGATGCCTTTTCCTTTCGCTACTCGTTTGAGCTCGCTGAGTAGATCGGCTGACATCAAACTAATTTCAGCCCCAGTGTCAACCAGTGCTTCTCTATCTAAGACGTTTTCAAGAGAAACCTTGATATAAATACGCCTTGCTTTGCCTTTCTGGCTGAGATTCCCTAAGAATTGTTGGAAGCCTGCCTTTTCTTTGACTTCAGGGGCGGGGTCAGCGCCCAACTCAGAGTCACAGCCTTCTTCCAGGCAGGAACCCTCCCACCCAATCAGATAGACTGAGGGAGGGGTTTGGGATGGATCCCCGCCTCCTCCAGTGAGAAGGGGCGTGGTCCCACTAAGCTCATTCACGCTTCCGGCATTCAGTGCGGAAGGTTTACCCTGTCCTGATCTCTCAAGCAGGGCTTGTTCAAGCCTGGCCAGGTGGGTTGCAGTCGACTCCCTTCGTCCAGCCTTCTGATAGGCTCTGCCTGTGCCCTTGCCTTCCCCGTAGCGCTCACGGCGGCTCTGACGCTTAGTGCGGTCCTGCCTGCCTATTTTGCGCCGGGGCTTAGCGGGCTCAGGAACCTCAGCTCCCTCGAGCTGAGGCGAGTCGTCAACCCTGCTGGCTTTAGTGGCGAACACGGCCGTTTTAGCAGGTTTTCGCTCTGAGGAAGCAGAGACTTCAGCTCCCCAGGCTTTTTGAGCCAACCTTCTAATGTCAGCCATTTTCATCGCTTTTGCATCAGTGTGCATCACAATCATTTTCCTGATTGAGGGATGCAGATTAGCAATGAATAAACCTTTGAAATTCACGTTCTCTTCGCAACCCTCTTCATTCCGCCCTGCAAAATAAGTGCGCCTAAGCCTCTCATAATAGTCGCGAGGGGCTTCAGCTTTTTCGTACAAGCACTTGGAAACTGTCCAATCCCTAGTTCATCAAGCATTTACCGGTCTGGTGCCGGTCTGTGTCTTCTAGGATATAATGCCAGCGAACTCTTGTTTTTATGTCCACTATAACTACGCTGGGCAAACGTTCCGAGGTCAAATTCTTCCAGCACGGGGGTACCTTTAAAGCGGAGACGACGGCACCGAATTTTTTTGGCGCGCCTTCTCTTTAAAGCCCTGGCCAAATATGAAGACAGTACGTACAGTTATAATTCAAACGGAATTAAAAACTACACATCCCAGTTACCATGGTTACCATCTTTAACTGTTCGGTGTCCGAATCGGAGTAGCTACGCATACGAAATAAAGTTAATCCCAACTACAAAACATATATTTTTGTGGTAAGAGGGCGCAAAACATCAGTATTTACTGCTATTAATTACTGTACGATTTATAGTTGAAATCTGAGCCTAGATATAAAGTTAGATATAAAGTTAAAATCTCGACAAAGCAATGTAGGAAATACAGAGAAAATAAATCCTTTCTGACATCTAAAATCAGTTTCGATCAAGGTCTCTAAAACGAACAAGAAAAAGAGGATTTTCGGAGGGCAATTACGCTGTGTTTATATAGAATAACTGATTTATGAGCAATCTAATTTCTTGTTTGTTTAAAACAGTGAAATGTCAGCTGCAAAAGATCGCACCAGAAACAGCACTCTCTCTGCCTGTCATAGACGTTCAGGAAAGGCTGAATGAAGTCATGTCAAGTACAATAATTCGGTGATCAATAATAACAGTTGTAGGACAGTATATAAGGAGGATAAGGATTTTGAAGTTGACTCGAAATCTGATAGGTAACCAGTGCAAGGACTTGAAAACAGGTGTAATGCATCCCTGATAGGATTCTTGCTGTCATATTCTGAACATATTGAAGATTGCTCAGTGTGGATTTAATTTCACCAGTGAACAGGATGTGCATTTATTAATTCTAGAAAAAAAGCCTTTCTTGATTTCTCTAGTTCCCTTTAAAATAAACTATTATTCCACAATGCAGAGTATTACATGGCCAGTATTTACACATGATATTTGTGATTTAAAGAAATTAACACAAGCAGCTTTTGGAGATTTAAGTGTTGGCTAAGTTATTGCAGGATAAAAGACTAGAGATGTTGGCAAGAAGAAGATAATTTGGGGAAAGCTGAGGAATACACTTATAACAAGAACACTTCCTAATGGGGTTAGGCATAATTTTGATGAAGATGATGAAGTTAACAGACTATATGTTTACATAGATACTGAAATAAGGATTGTATTTTAGATTATGTGTAGTTGCTGGCATTGAACTGTGTGTTGGATGCACATGAATTGAAGGAATGGGCAAACATAGCTGATGCGGATCCACAGAGCCAGCATATTAAGATGTTTATAATTAGAGGCAATTTGTTTAAATAACTAGGTATGGATACTGATGTGCAAGAGAGGTGGAAAGGCTGTTTCCTTAAGCCAGCACTATTAAATATTTTATTCTCAGTGAGATGCTGCCATTTCATCGTGGGTTTCTAACACTGTGTATAGTTCCATCCACACAGTGCCTTTACTTCCATCCATTTCTAATCTCTTTATCCAGTACAGAGGATTTGGAGCCTATCCCAGTAAGCAACGGACCCTGGACATAGCGCCAGTCCATCACAGGACAGACAGACACAAACACACACACACCAGGGCCAGTTTTCCCATAAACCAATTAACTTACCAGTATGTTTCGGAGTGCGAGAGGGAGTCATATCACACATATGGAGAAAAACCATGTAACCCAGAGAGAACATGTAAAACCCCCACACACAGGATGGCAGGAATTGAACCTAGGACCCCAGTACTGCAAGATAGCAATGCTAACCACTTCGCCACCATTATAAATGGATGGGTATCTTAGTTATCTTTCTAGTTCACAGGTTTGCATGCATAATTTAATTTTGAAAGCCACTGAGACATGTCATGGAAATATAACTATCAAGGAAGCCACAAGAGAGAGTTCTCACCTGAGTAAGGTCTTTATTTCAATATTGCAATATTGGGAGCCCAGCTACCACTTCGCAAAGTGCAACCAAAGACTCAATTTGTTACAAGCAGTATAGGGTTTTTATAAGACGTTGCGCTGTAAAAAAGTTCAGCACGTGGTCCCTTCTAAAACTTCCCCTTTCTCTAAGAGAAAACAGATTACATCATAGAGCGAGAGAAGAAAAACTAGATTTGTTATTCAAAGCTTATCAGTTACTTTCAGCTAATTCTAATGACCCAGACAGCATATATTGTTTTGGTACATTGTCTTCTAAACTAACCTAAACAGTGTACTTTGTTGACAAACTGTTTTCTAAAATTCTGCACGTACTGTAGCACAGCAGTTACATCCTTGAAATATATTATCTAAAAGCACCAATATATTTTTTTCAAAGCTCTCTACATTTTTAAGAATCAATTTACTTATTAGATTTCCACTTCAATTCCCTCCTTTTTATTCTTGAAAATGATTAAAAGTTAGATTCTTCATATGGACTCCCAGGAGGCTCCCATACTTCGGATTCTTGCGTTCTTATCAGAACATACTGATGCACAAACATATTCATTACCATATTTCAAAGCATTGGAATAATATATTTCGTACAGCAACACAAAAACAGGAAGACAAGTATCACAGCCCCTATAATCGGTGTTAGTAACTTAAAGAAAAACATTCCCCCTGGCCCAAACCGTGATTTTAACCAGGAGAGAAATGGGTGAGGCTGTAGAATGAGGCATTAAAGCACATACATAACAAGATGCATTACATTTCTTTAACTTTACTGTATGATTTATAAATTTATACCACAAATTACTCCTATCCCCCTCATTATCAGTTTCATTCAGCCAGTTTGTATACAAAGAGGCTTCGCGTTTAGATTCTTCCTCTTTCTGGGTGGTGACAGGCTTCCACATAAAAAGGAAAAAGGCTGGGCACATCAGTCCCAAGCATGTGATCCCCATCTGTGCTTGTGCACTTTGCTCAGTTCGTTTACAGTGGGAAGCATGAATCCAGGGAACCCTTTCCGTGACTTTCACAGCAGTCGCAGTGGTCAGCAGCCTTGGTACGGCCCCCTCCACCTGAGCGAACACCACCTCTTTTTCCTGTCTTTCACCAGAATCCAGTCTCCTTATTCATGCATTAGTTCTTACAGCACAGGTAAATCCCTGTGGGCTGGAGCCCAGCATTTTTCTTAGGGTTTTTTTTTTACAAGATTGGTCAACAGCTGGGTCACCTAAACAGCTGTCTATCACCCTAATAGAGAATGGCCTAAAACTGTGATTATAGCGAGGAGCATACAGTTATTTCCATTCTAATACATCTGAGTTACACTCAGACTAAAAGCAGGGCTATTTACCCATGCCAATAAACCTAAATAATCACCTCTATCAAAGGGGATTACTCCCATGAGCATCTTTTATAGCAATACAATCCCAACATGAGCTCTGATTATTATTTGTGGCTGACTGATAAAGTATTGATTCCATATCCCCATTTTATCAAAGTAAAGCTCCTTACACTTAACAGGTACACTGTCGCCCCCCCTCAGGAAGCTCAACAAACACAGAAACAGTGACAATATAATAATTAATGTTCACTCAGTCTCTGGTGCAGTGGTTCGGTGTCGGCGCAATGCGTAGATCCAGCGATCTCATCCTGTCACTCAGATGGCAGAGTCGGTAGTCAGTTGCACTTGATATGGTCCTTCCCAGCAGGGTTGCAACATCAGGCAGGGTATATCTTCCTCACCACACCCACTCGCCAGGTATCAGGTCGTGTCTTCCCTCTACTGGAGGTCTCCAAGTGTCCAGCACCTGTTCACCAGCCCCGTGCACCACTTCAATTAACAACCTACAAAAAAACCTACAATACTACAATAGAGAATTAGCAAATTCAACAATCCATTAGCCAAATTCGTCCCTCCAGGAAGTTTCGTTGATTGGCCTGTGATGATATCAAACAGGCTCTATTACACAGTTCTGTTTGATCCAGCCCGCATCCCATGGCGCTCCTTCAGTCTGATGTCTAGTCGATCTTTTAGAGTTCTGTTCCTTCATTCCACTGTTCCAGCAGACTGAGGGTGATCTCAGTCCATCTCACCCCGAATAATCCAGCCACAGCCTGTCCCTTGATCATAATACAAGCGGTAGGGCAGTGCCCACCGAGGGCTTATCTCTGTTATCAAGTGTTTGGTAGACACAGAGGCAGTGGCAGCAACCCACTGGGAAAACAGATTATAAGAGCCCAGGTTTCTCTTGACAATTGTCAATTTGCCAGTGCATGAAAGGTTCCTCAGGAGCAGGCCTTTTGAGCTGTAGCACCCGCACCTGAACTGTAGCTGAGTTCCTTTGATAAGCATCACATTGAGATACCACATAAGTGGCTACTGCTTCAAACACGGTCCCCACCCAGGTTTGGGTAACCAGCACACCATTTCTCACACCCAGGTGTCCGACAGAGTGCATTTGTCGAGCTACAAAGGGCATTAGGCTGTGAAGGCATGCAGGGCGTCCAGTGTGCTGGCAGCACCACACCCAATCATCATGAAGCACCACACTCTTTTCTAACCATGTCCTTTTCTCTGCTTTAGAGGCCTCAGCCTGAATATCCTGTAGCTGTCCCCTTTTCACCAACAGAGGTCTCACAGGGGTCTCAGACTCCTGCTCTACCAGGACTGCTCACCTGACAGCTGCATCTGCAAAGTTGTTCCCTCGAGTTACTGGAAACATTTCTTTATTATGTGATTTACACTTTACCACAGCTACTTCAATAAGCAGCTGCAAAGCTTCTAACAGTTCAGAGACAAACCCAGCATTCTTAACTGGAGTCCCTGCCATGTTGGGGAAATCCCTATTCCTTCACTGCCATCCAAAATTGTGGCATCCACCAAATGTATATATACAGTCTATATAAATTGCTACAAGTTTCCATTTAGCATATTTACAAGTTTCAATTAAATATTTTCATTCGGTCTGCTAGTTCTACACCAGATTATTCACAGTTTATACAGCCAGGCAGGTAGCCTGCACAACACATAAACACGGCCCCTTGGCCACCGCATCAAGGGGTCCTGAATAATAATAACCCACCAGACGATGCCTATCTCCATGCTCCTGCACCAGCACAGCAGCTCACAACCCATTTCTTTCACTTACATACAGATTACATACAGATGATCCGTCTGAGGGAATCCAGTCCAGGGCCAGTGCCTGCAAGAAAGCTTGTCTCAAAACATCAAAACCGGTTTCTGCTGCAGGGGTCAAGGCAATTTTGTCTTTAGACTGCACTACCCCCCTTAAACCAATACGTCACTAGACAAGCTCGTTCTGAGAAGGCATTCACCCTGGCTTTATCATGTAGTTGGTTTTATACTCCTTTTTTTTCAAGATCCAGTACTTGGAGTAGCCCGGCCTTATGGATTCCCTCATTAGGTAAAACAATCACAATATCACATAACTCTATTAAGTTAGTTTACATAAATGCTATTTCATGCAGTAATTCCTTATAAAATGCTGCAGTCTGGGCCTAAAATAGGTCTGGGGTGTCCCCCACCCACATCAGTAGTTGAAACTGTACAACTTTACCCAAGCAGACTGTGACAGCTTATATTTGCTTTAAACACAACCCTTGCACCCCTTCTCCTGTAGCCTCCTGTTACCCGTTAGAAAACTTTATATCACATTTTTATGCTGTTTTAGTCTAAAAGTAGGACAGCTGTGCTCCTGTGTCCCCCAGTTACTGCACACTGTAAGATTATTTCACTTTTATTTCAATCCTGAGATAAATTTAGGAAGGCTACAGAGGGGTTTACTAGATTAAAACTTTTAGTTCACGCACGGCTCTCGTTTCAGCTTCTGACATGTTCTTTAATTGTGAATTCAAGCCTCTTTCTTCCAATTTCTCCAAAAAACACCTTTTTTTTAGTAACTGCACACCAGCTTATTAGTAGTTTTGTCTTTGGGGTTTTATATCTCGGTATAACATGAAAGTCGCACAATAATTTCGACAAACTGGCGGCTCCCTTTTCTCCTCCTTGGGAGTCTTTTTACCTCCCATTTGCAGCGCTCGCACTTCTGCATGCATGCTTCGCGAGTTATTAAATCAAATCTCTCTCCGCTGTCCGTAATATCAGGAAAGCATAGTTGTACATTCTTGGCAACATCAGGTTTAACACACTCAAGTAAATTTGTTTTATTACTGTGGAAGTATCTTCATTCACTTCCTTTTCATCGGCTAACCCCGAGTATACTATCCATAAAGCTATAAACCTTTCTGTAAAATCTGAAAACATCCTCACTTCCTTCTGCTGACATGCTGTTACTTTTCTCTAATCAGTTTTCGGTGGGTAATGCTCTTTCAAAAATCTCCACACTGATTCCCACCCTTCTCCCAGATTCTCTCTCAAGGCGTTCTATTTCTTCTTTTGCTTTTTCTTTTTCTGCATATATAACTTCCTTTCGTTCAGCCATTGCTTTTAGCTTTTCCATCAGGGATTTTTGCGTCTCATCTATGATATTCTGTTGAATTCTCAAATATTCCTCTAACTATTGTTTATTTTTATCCAAATGTTCATACACTTTTCTACATTCCTGTTCAGCCTAAATTCCGTCTGACAGTCAATATTTCTTTTAAGTTTCACTTTGGATTAATCAAACTTTTTTTCTTCACACCAAACCATTTTCACGTCTCCCACGCGCCCCGCGGAATCCCCCAGTCGAGACAAACTGACGAACTATCACAATTCGGGAACACGGACCAGGTTCCAAATCCTGGCTTTAAATACACAGTTGAATCGAGTTACCATTTTCGGCTCTTCTGCGAGTACAGTTCTAGTTACTACCTTCAGCCGTACTGCAGTCGTGTACCAGGATGCAACACCTGGATTTTTTCGCATGGGCAGGGCGAGACGCTACTCCTTCAGCAATCCCTCTTTTTCTACCCCACCTTCACAAAACAGGCATCTAAAACACATACACCATTAACTCATTTTTTCTGTTGTACTTGCTTCAGCTTCAGGAAAACCCTGAACCCACCACAGCAACATGGAGAGGACAAGGGACTTTTTAGAAAAGAGGAGTCCTTACCTCTTTTTAGAAGCGTCCGCCTATCTTTTCCTCTCCATGTCCGTGTGGTTTAATTTAGATGGATACTTCTTCATCATTTGGGTCATGTATCCGCCAATCTGCCTCCTCCTTTTTAGAGGACGTTGTAAACCTTTAGGAACAATATGATCTAGCAACAAGGTTATGTCACTGTAATTAGGCTTAAGACAATCGAGAACAAGGCTTGCCTTTCTTCTAAATTCTTTACGGTCATCAGGCAATTTAGGAAAAGACTTAACTAATGCAAATAATTCACTAGGAGACCAATGTCAATGTACATATGCTGGAGTTCCTTCTGGACCTGGAAAAGTGCACATTGGCATTTCACAAACAAGTGAAAAGGCTTTGGCTCCGGACCGCTTTCTAATTTCGGTGGAGACTTTTTCTTTTTAGTACGCATGGCCATGACTTTAGCTGCAGCTTGCTGTTCTTTACTTTCAAGACTAGTCTTTTTTGAAGCTTCCCATTATTTCTGTGATTCCTCTTTCCATTCCATAAGTTTTCCAATTCAATTTCTTTCCTTTCTTCTCCTTCTCTTCTAAGTTTCCCCTTCTTCAGGAAACTTCTTTTTCCTAATTCAACTTTCCTCTGTCGATTCTGATTCACTTACAAAGATAGTTATAGTTATAGTTATATACTTCATAGTTATGGGCCCATAATTATCATATATAAATTATGTGCAAGTTCCCTTACACCTATTACCCTAGCTTTACAGTTCATGAACATAATTTTTTTTTTTACTCTAACCCAGGCTATAATTGTTTCTCTGAATTTGTCGTACATGTACTTTTGCTGGACTGCTCGGTCCCATTTTCGTCTCTGAATTTTAATTTCCCATTTTTACCGATCGGTGCCTTACTTAGAACCTTATCACATTAACTACTCCGCAGAGCAAAAACCACACGTCTGTGTTAAGATAAGTTCTTTATATGAGTCCTGGACTCATCAAACCCGCGTGAGAACACCCCTGTGGCTCGCTTCTCAAACTATTAATTTTAAAGGATCACTTACTTACTTACAGACAACTGCCAATTCTCCAGACGCGTCTCTGGAAGGATAAACAGTTTATCCTCCGAGGTTCGTCCAATTTGCTAAAATTGTCCGGGTCCGGATGGAGTTTCAGCAGCCGTTCGCGCTCAGGTTTGTGATCCCGGACGAGCCCCCAAATTGTCATGGAAATATAACTATCAAGGAAGCCACAAGAAAGAGTTCTCACCTGAGTAAGGTCTTTATTTCAATATTGCAATATTGGGAGCCCTGCTGCCACTTCGCAAAGTGCAACCAGAGACTCAATTTGTTACAAGCAGTACAGGGTTTTTATAAGACGTTGCGCTGTAAAAAAGTTCAGCACTTGGTCCCTTCTAAAACTTCCCCTTTCTCTAAGAGAAAACAGATTACATCATAGAGCGAGAGAAGAAAAACTAGATTTGTTATTCAAAGCTTATCAGTTACTTTCAGCTAATTCTAATGACCCAGACAGCATATATTGTTTTGGTACATTGTCTTCTAAACTAACCTAAACAGTGTACTTTGTTGACAAACTGATTTCTAAAATTCTGCACGTACTGTAGCACAGCAGTTACATCCTTGAAATATATTATCTAAAAGCACCAATATATTTTTTTCAAAGCTCTCTACATTTTTAAGAATCAATTTACTTATTAGATTTCCACTTCAGACATCAGGTACTACTGTTGTATTTATGAAAAAGAAACAAAACAAAAAACATACTAACAACTGTGCCATCCTACTCCTTAGTTAATACATTTTATTATTCATAAACAGTTAACATTGTTAGCAAAATATTTTGAATTATATTTAACCCTATTTTTTCTTTAGTTTTGTATTTAACTTTAATTTAATATTATTGATTGCTAATAGTTTATGCTAACACCTAACTTTCTTAATTAGATGTATTTAAAACAGTGAACTAAGTGTAACATACTATTCAGAAATACAATCGAAAATAGTTTTGTGGTGTTTGTATGGATGAAACGTTTCTAAAATGTATAACGTAACAAAATTAAAGACGATTAAAATCTGTAATCTTTCCACTTGTAATGTCATTAGACAGAACAACACGTTTCTGGTTTGTTTTAATTAGTATTAGTTAGTAGTTAGTAGTTTTAATTTAATTAGTATTGCAATTCGCACTGATTCCCTTGCGAAGATATGGACTTAAGAATATTCGTGCCTGGTCAAAAAATGGCATTAAGCACTTAAAATTAATATGGTTAATAATAGTAAACTGTAACATGCTGTAACAAGATCGGTTAAACTGCGAAGAAAATGCTTTCAGAGGAAATGTTTCAGGTGTGAAGAACATAGATCTCCAATGCAATTTCAACCAAACCTGTTCGCACACACCCTGCCCCCACTACCATTAGAATATACACAAAGCACTGAAATCTTTTGAGCTAATGATCAGGTGACCCGAGAGAGAGCGAGAGAAACACCAAGGGGTGCGGAACCAGGGAACTATTTACATGGAAAACGGGCGATCTCCCCAGACTGTCCGCCCGTTTCACTGTTACCTGGATACCTCTTTATTTAGAACTCACAAACACTGATTTTTAGTTTCGAAGGATTCAAGAATGGTTTTAGATGAAAGGCAGTGACCTTAATCAAGCCCAAATCATAATTGAACCCATTCAGAGCCTACATTACATTTTAGCGTTTCATTCTGAGCAGAAGACCCTCACACCTGAAGAAGGCTTGCGTTTTCTCTCTTCTCTTTTAAGCATGTGTACAATGTGTAATACAATTACAATGTGTAATTACAATGCGAATCGTATGAGGGTGGGGGGGAGGTGTCTTTCGCTGGAAATCTCGCCTGCTTCTACTTTACGAGTACAACCCCCTCTCTGCCGGAGTGCTGGCTGTGACGAATTAAACCGGTTTCACAGGTTTCAATCACAGACCATGTGACATGGGAGTCAGGAAACTAACACACAGCACCACCGGATTTGATAACACTATAAAAACGCTATAAAATAATGTGACTAGGCACAGAACAAGTTTACAGCACAGTACAATAATAAATGCTGACCATGACTTTAGAAACATAAATTGCCTTACACTCAATTTAAACACAAGCTGTCTTTAGCCCTCTAAGCTGGTTCATACAGAAATGTAGAGATCCAGGCTCAGAACACGCAGCTTCATTAGCGAATACATATGCAGGAAAACTAGAGAAGACGTTTTACAGAGGATGGATTTTTAGAAACATCCCATCAGTGACATCACTGAAGTCAACTCCTAGGTACTGTAACTGTCGTGTGGATAGTTTCACAAGAATCAGACAAAGGTTTAAGCATCGCTTGTTCTAGATAAAACTGCAAAAAAAACAACAACAACCCATAATGTACTTCTTTGCAGCTCTGTTTGCCCAAATCATATATTCACAACGTGAAATCTAGAAAATAATATTACGTAACCAAAATCCGCAATATGAAAACAGAACCTGTGTAATTGTTGATGGATGATGTA
>NW_028296906.1:30000-152500 GCF_055471065.1 Atractosteus spatula | reverse complement strand
TTTGCCGCCATCTTTAACTGTTCGGTGTCCGAATCGGAGTAGCTACGCGTACGAAATAAAGTTAATCCCAACTACAAAACATATATTTTTGTGGTAAGAGGGCGCAAAACATCAGTATTTACTGCTATTAATTACTGTACGATTTATAGTTGAAATCTGAGCCTAGATATAAAGTTAGATATAAAGTTAAAATCTCGACAAAGCAATGTAGGAAATACAGAGAAAATAAATCCTTTCTGACATCTAAAATCAGTTTCGATCAAGGTCTCTAAAACGAACAAGAAAAAGAGGATTTTCGGAGGGCAATTACGCTGTGTTTATATAGAATAACTGATTTATGAGCAATCTAATTTCTTGTTCGTTTAAAACAGTGAAATGTCAGCTGCAAAAGATCGCACCAGAAACAGCACTCTCTCTGCCTGTCATAGACGTTCAGGAAAGGCTGAATGAAGTCATGTCAAGTACAATAATTCGGTGATCAATAATAACAGTTGTAGGACAGTATACAGATGCAGCCATTCAAAATGAGTGAGGTATTTCGCGGCATACCCCGGTGGGCGTGTCGCAGTATCACGCAGTATGACGCAGTTAGCGTGGTGTCACGTGGTTAACTATCCGGCGTCCCCTTGTAAAACCGCCAGGGGGAGCTTAACCTCTCATGTACAGCATTTGAGCCTTTAATTTTGAACTGTGTATTACAGCATGTTAATCATCAGTCATTAAAATGTTGGTATATTTTATGAAAGCAAGATTGCTCAGTTGGACAAAAGTACACAACCTACCTTTATCAGAAATATTTATGCATCAAAGCCTTTACTGAAGATATTACTAATAGTATTAATAATGGATGACTTTGGACAAGCTGTATACTCAAAGTATAATTTCTTTAGCACATTTGTACAAGCACTTGGAATCTGTCCAAGCCATACTTTGTCAGGCATTTTGTTTTACTTCAACGGGCATAAAAACTTCCTTGCTTTTAACAGGGCGTTTCATAATTTCTAACTACGAAAATGATTTAAAATTTGACACCTATCATTCAACTAGAGCTTAAAATATCACAAGGATCCTCAAGAGCACAGCAAAGAGTGTATTAAAAGACACTTGTATTTATCAACGCTTTCTTTTCCGTATACCAGATTTTATGGAACCACTTCAGAGGGGTGTCAGCCAGTCAGATTCCAGGAATCGGCACTTTAAAGGAAAAATACACACCAGTATTCCATTTCTCCCTAACGATTTTAAGCATCGAAGTATTTAACTAGCATGTGAAATAGCGTGTGAAAAAGTGGTAGTTTTAAGCTTTTCTGCTAATATAATATGGAATCGCGTATCTAAAGAATTTAATAACGGTATTCGTGTGCTGCGACAGGGCTGTGTAGGGCTGTTTCGCCTACCTGTTCATGCGTGCTATCTTGTAGCTGACTGGTCTAGGTGAGTGACTACCAGCTGGCAGGTTGTGTGTTCGAATCCAGCTGGTACTAGACTTTTCTTTTAACAAACATTTCTTCGAAAAAATAGAATAGCGATATTATGGACAATCAATTGACTTTTATATTTCAAAATATCGCAACATGATTGATATTTGCGATATTTTGAACATATCTTCCCTTCTGACAGTGGTTCCTGCTTCTATTGTGTGTGTGTGTGCAACAGAGTAAATTTTTATAGAGAAATGGAGGCTGGACAGTATGCGTTACAATATAAACATTTATATTGATTTAAATCGTGTTCTGATTTAAATCGCAAACGCGTGTTTAATTATATGTGTTTTTTAATCATAATCAGGCTAATGCAACATAAATTGATACAGTATCTTTGTCTTCTTAGTATCTTAATAAACTTTCAGCATAGCTTTCTACCCATCAAGATTTATATTTCTTGGGATTTTGGGATCAAATGTGGAAGGATTAGATTATAATCGTTTTTATTTGTCAAATACGTGATTGTATTTCTGAATGTTATGTGACACCTACAGTAGTTCACTGCTTTAAATACATCGAATTAAGAAAGTTATGTGTAGCACTTTAGAACTTTTTTCTGAACCAGGGAAAATCTGATCATGTTTCTCTATAACAATAATAAAAAACTTTATTTTACATATCGCCTTTAAAAGTGGCATCTCAAAGCAATACAGTAGATCGAAAAACAGTTAAAAGGGACCAAATTAAATACCAGACAATCGCAAACGCGTTTTCAATAAAATTATTTTATTCATTCAGCAGTTTGTGAGAGGGACATCCAGCAGGGAGAGACACACACACCGGTTTTCATTGACAAAATTGTTTTTTTTCAATTCCTCTTGTCTAACAGGAATGTTTTGTTTGTGGACAGACTTTTAGACAAGAGGAAAAGACCGCCTCCTCGTACGAAGCATTAATCGCGTATCTAAGGAAAATTGCAGTATACCTTTGTTCATGCACATCATTATACAGTACAGTATCTCAATTTGTATTTCGATTAAAAAAAATCGTTTGCCCAGCCACTACTGTTGTTATTGTTTTTATCCTGTAAAGCGTTTCCTTTTTCTGCGTTTTCCATTTCCTTTTTCTGATCACTCGCTTTCTGGATACACATCTCACCTGTCCTGTTCTTTGTTTTCCTGGTTTGCTGATTATGCCTGCTGCGGTCCACTCCTACCCTCACACCTAAAGAATACTATTTTAAATTTCTTGGCGCAGTTCATTAACCCTTGTATGTGCTGTCCGCGCCGAAAATGCAATTAAAAAAAAGTCAAAAAACGCGCTCAAAATACAATTTATAGCTTAATAAGATACACTCCACAGGCAAAATTAAAGACAAAATTAAAGACGATTAAAATCTGTAATCTTTCCACTTGTACTGTGAGTCATCGGACAGTTTCTGCTTTGTGTAAGGATGGTGAGAAAGCTGTGCTCAATGTATTTAAGGGACTTAAAAGTTAAAGGAGATGCTTCATATTGCTTGACTAATTTTAAAAACCAAGTTATAAATGCAGACGCTCCCTCGGTGCCGCGCCGGGTGTAAATATCAAAGTATACATTCCCAACAAGAATTGTACCCATCTGTCATGCAAATAAAACACCTTCAATTGAATTGAATTGAGGGAGAGAGGGGGGTAGTGGGACAGAGATACTGTAGACAGACTCAAGGCAAATAAAATACTTATGGGTACGCAGGCATTCACGACAGCAACATACGAAACGTTTGCACGTACTGTATAGTTAAGTTATTACTTGGTTTTCAAAATGCAACGAAATACAATATTGTTGTTGCTGCTGTTCTGGTTGTTTTTATCCCGTAAAGCGTTTTGAGAAGCCACCTTTAAAGGCGATATATACTGTAAAACCGCTGATTCTTATGGAATGTGTTCCGCAGGAGATTCAAATTTTTATTTATTTATTTTTTAATCACGTATCTTAGGAAATCTCAGTATAACTTTGTTCATGAACAGTGGCATGTTACATTATCATTCGTTTTTTAACAAGGCTCGCCAGCTAATGTGAATCGAAACCTGTCTTGCTAGCTTTTAAAGTCGTGCATGTGTAAACTGTACTAGAGGGCATGCAAGTTACTCTGCCCCTTTCAGCTGCAGGGAGTCCCTCTTCTGCAACACACAGCAGACAGAACGGGAGACTATTGCCTTTCATATCTGACTCCAGTGAAGTAAAAGGGGTGTCTAAAGGGGTGATTTCAGACCACATTCTAGTTACTTTATTTTGTTTACTTTTAACATTTTTGTAATTTACAGTAGATGTCACAATAGAAGCCCGAAGCCTATTATACTCAGTCTAGCCTTGGATCCTCTGAGTCCCATGACTCAGTCTTGTCTGCTTTCCTAGAATAAAACCAGTTAAGTCTTGTGTACTATGCAATTTATATTTTCCGATTCCATGCATTCCCTTAATGTTTAGAGTTTACTATATTCTCCAGACTCAAACACATAAGTACTAATAGCTCTGTCCCTTTAGGAGACTCTTTGCAGTACTGTGTCCCACTACCCCCATGAATTCTTTAGGTTGGGTCTAATATTTTTCAGTAATATACTGAATGGGATACAAAATGCTGTCAGGCAGGTAACAGAAAAGAGAAAAATATAAATATTTCCATTTTACAGACGTTCACACATTTATAACATTTTGGCTCAATAAAAAGCTAACCCAATAATTAAATGTGATAAAGTATAGTTTGGATGTTTATACATTCATGTTAATCGTATTCTTGATTTATTTCATGTTTCATTTGCTAACTTAGAGCATATTGTGCAATGAAGAATAAAATAGCTGCATGACAAGTGACTTCCTTCTCTCAGTGGAAATTAAAAGGTAGCCTGATAAATTATAATAAGACAGTAAGAAAGGTTCCAATCAGGAGGAGACAATTCTTTCCATTTTTTTGTTTGATTGCTGGTAGCAAACTGATCTGAGGATCTACTCCAGCTCTTTCTCTTTTTATCATACAGTAAATCTTATTTTCTTGCTTTCTGAAACACAATATAACAAAAAATAACCTCACAAAATCAAAGAAAAAATCCTTGCTCCCCCCCCTTCCCTTGGCAGTACTTCCTCCCATGCTTTTAACTAAGGGCATCTAAAATACTGTCAAACAGCTACAATGGTATCTCTGTACAAGGCTTTGACTGTGTCAATCACAGCACCTACCATTCCCTTACCAGCAACAACATGGATTCTAACACTCAGACATTAAAAAAAGTCAGGCCAAGAGAGAAAATACCGAGCTTTACAACATGCGGTACCAGTAACATTTTACCCACAGTAGACTCACCAACCAGATGTGTTTCAGTTTCTGTGATAAGCCTAGATTAATCATATCCTCTCCTCTAGTAGGAGCACCAAGTGTAAACATGTAACGCCCCTATTAAAAATAATGGCAAAACAGAAGTTCACTCTTTCTAGAACATACCTTCCTATGGACACTCCTAAAATGTATAAAATAGTGTCCACAGCATCTCATAATAGAGGCAAATGGGGAACTTCAAACTCATTTCATACAATGCCATCCATGAGGGGTTAAATACACCCTGAGAGAAATTAATTTCTGGATAATTCAACGGCTGTGATTTCTGGAATATGTATTATCCCAAATATTTTCAAAAGAAATTGAATCATTTCAATGAATCTGTGCCATTCAAGTACCTGCTCCAGACAGTAACCACTGCTAAGGGTTTATATGAAGCTTGCATTAAAAGACTTTAAAAAAATGTCATGCTCCCATAAAAAAGTCATGCCTTGGAGTATAGACCCCCAAAGGAATGCCATAGACTCAAACTGCAAAATAAACACATACAGAAAGAAAGTATTTGTATTGTGATTGCAAATCCTGGTATGAGTGATTGGTATGACTTTCCTCATTACAAATCTCTTATTAGAATTTAAATTTCTCTGTAACTCCAGGTCAGAACAGAGAAAATGTAACTGCCTTAAGGAGTTTACAATTATGAAAAATAGAAGGATAAGCATGATACGTATGTCTTCTGTCATTTTCTAAGTCATGTTACTGAGCACCAAATCTTATTGAGAATATGAATCCATTTAAGGTTTATACCATTAAAGTAAAGGTTTATTCCATGCTGAAAATGTTTGTACCAGACTTTTTTGAGCCCTGTTTAATTGTGTCTGAAGTCTGATGTTGTAAATTTTATTGTTAAAAAGATCCATGAAAATGTCACTACTAAAGTTAGCTGGTACTGTTGGTATTGTAAGTGGCAAGTAGAGCTCATATTTTAGATTTTGTGTAGTTGCTAGCTTTGAACTGTGTGTTGGATGCACATGAATTGAAGGAATGGGCAAACATAGCTGATGCGGATCCACAGAGCCAGCATATTAAGATGTTTATAATTAGAGGCAATTTGTTTAAATAACTAGGTATGGATACTGATGTGCAAGAGAGGTGGAAAGGCTGTTTCCTTAAGCCAGCCCTATAAAATGTTTTATTCTCAGTGAGATGCTGCCATTTCATAGTGGGTTTCTAACACTGTGTATAGTTCCATCCACACAGTGCCTTTACTTCCATCCATTTCTAATCTCTTTATCCAGTACAGAGGATTTGGAGCCTATCCCAGTAAGCGACGGACACAAGGCAGAATACACCCTGGACATAGCGCCAGTCCATCACAGGACAGACAGACACAAACACACACACACCAGGGCCAGTTTAAATCTAACCTCAGAACCTTTCTTTTCAGAAGACTTAGTGTCTGTATCTGCTTCATTTTCTAATTTTGGTAGCACCTCTAACTGCTTGTCTTTCTTATATGCATTTACTTTGTAATCTGTGGTCCTTTTATCTGTTTTTACATCTACTGTATTGCTTTGAGATGCCACCTTTAATGGTGATATATCAAATAAAGTTTTTTTATTATTGTTATAGGGAAACATGATCAGATTTAAAAAGATCTAAAGTATACTAGTTTGTCACTCTTCTCATTCCCTTTGCTAAATGACTTTTCATACTAGTCTGATCAATCTAACTGCCAGTTTTCTGTGCTTTCTCTATCCTGCTAGATTTGCAATTATTCTGAAAATTTTCATCTTGAAATAACTCATTTCTAAATACCTTTTTCACTGTTAACATCTTGCAGCAACTCTGCGACAAAATATACACTCTGACAGTTCATCCCGCTACCAACATTAAATAAAACAAATCTTAAGATTTCTAGATTTATGTCTTTATTTAGTGGTTTCATTAGTGACAAAGGCTAAACTTTCTTGGAAAAATGTATTTTATGTGTTGCGGAAAAAACTGACTCGCTTTAACAAAATATGTTTACAAATCCTTTCACCTGGCATTTTCGTAGTTAGAAATTATGGAACGCTCTGTTAAAAGCAAGGGAGTTTTTATGTCCGTTGCAGTTCTTTTGCAACATGAATATAATTATATCGTTATTAATTTCTTGAGATATGCGATTCCATATTATATTCCCTTTTAATCAAATTCTAAAAGTATGCTTGTTGACTCCGGTATCGCGTTAGTTAAAGACTTCGATGCTTAAAATGTTTAGGGAGAAATGGAATACTGGTGTGTATGTTTTCTTTAAAGTACCGAGACCAGCCATATACTGTATGTTTAAGTTCCAAAATTAATATCGTTTATGGACTTCACACGCGTTGCAGTATGCTCCTATTCTTTTTATGCTTAGGCACTAAGATCTCCCTTCTGCTTTGTGTAAGGATGGTATCAAAAGCAATCTTAAGTGATGACAAACCACTACAATAACAACAGTAGTGGCTGGCTCAATGTATTTAAGGGACTTAAACGTAAAAGGAGATGCTTCATATTGCTTGACTAATTTTAAAAACTAAGTTATAAATGCAGACGCTCCCTCAGTGCGCTCCTCTGGTGCGCCGGCTCTTACACAGTGCCTGTCTGCCGAAAGCATTACAACATACATACCCAACACTGCTTGTACCCATCTGTCATGCAAATAAAACACCTTGAATTGAATTGAATTGAGGGGAGAGGGGGGGAATACTAAAGACAATACTGGCTCAATACCAATACGGGCTTTGACGTGCTAATGCGTTGGTTTAACAGTCCGGGTGTGGCAGGCTTCCAATGTCAACTCGACTCGATTGGAAGACAATGAACGTATTGTAGCCCTAAATAAATTAATAGCAAACATGGTTTACATAAAATACATTTTTCCAAGAAAGTTTATAATAATACGATCTATAGTTGAAATCTGAGCCTACTTTAAAAATAAAGGAAAAGCATTTTCAGAGAGCAATCACGCTGTGTTTATGTAGAAAAAGCGATTAGGTTTATGAGCAATCTAATTACCTATTCGCATAAAACGCTATATAAAATAAAGTTTATTTAGAGATGAATGATCAGTGTCGCAGTTTAAATAATGGGAGTCAGGAAACTAACACACAATTAAATTTGCCTGTGGAGTGTATCTTATTAAGCTATAAATTGTATTTTGAGCGCGTTTTTTGACTTTTTTTTAATTGCATTTTCGGCGCGGACAGCACATACAAGGGTTAATGAACTGCGCCAAGAAATTTAAAATAGTATTCTTTAGGTGTGAGGGTAGGAGTGGACCGCAGCAGGCATAATCAGCAAACCAGGAAAACAAAGAACAGGACAGGTGAGATGTGTATCCAGAAAGCGAGTGATCAGAAAAAGGAAATGGAAAACGCAGAAAAAGGAAACGCTTTACAGGATAAAAACAATAACAACAGTAGTGGCTGGGCAAACGATTTTTTTTAATCGAAATACAAATTGAGATACTGTACTGTATAATGATGTGCATGAACAAAGGTATACTGCAATTTTCCTTAGATACGCGATTAATGCTTCGTAGGAGGAGGCGGTCTTTTCCTCTTGTCTAACAGTCTGTCCACAAACAAAACATTCCTGTTAGACAAGAGGAATTGAAAAAAAACAATTTTGTCAATGAAAACCGGTGTGTGTGTCTCTCCCTGCTGGATGTCCCTCTCACAAACTGCTGAATGAATAAAATAATTTTATTGAAAACGCGTTTGCGATTGTCTGGTATTTAATTTGGTCCCTTTTAACTGTTTTTCGATCTACTGTATTGCTTTGAGATGCCACTTTTAAAGGCGATATGTAAAATAAAGTTTTTTATTATTGTTATAGAGAAACATGATCAGATTTTCCCTGGTTCAGAAAAAAGTTCTAAAGTGCTACACATAAGTTTCTTAATTCGATGTATTTAAAGCAGTGAACTACTGTAGGTGTCACATAACATTCAGAAATACAATCACGTATTTGACAAATAAAAACGATTATAATCTAATCCTTCCACATTTGATCCCAAAATCCCAAGAAATATAAATCTTGACGGGTAGAAAGCTATGCTGAAAGTTTATTAAGATACTTAGAAGACAAAGATACTGTATCAATTTATGTTGCATTAGCCTGATTATGATTAAAAAACACATATAATTAAACACGCGTTTGCGATTTAAATCAGAACACGATTTAAATCAATATAAATGTTTATATTGTAACGCATACTGTCCAGCCTCCATTTCTCTATAAAAATTTACTCTGTTGCACACACACACACAATAGAAGCAGGAGCCACTGTCAGAAGGGAAGATATGTTCAAAATATCGCAAATATCGATCATGTTACGATATTTTGAAATATAAAAGTCAATTGATTGTCCAGAATATCGCTATTCTATTTTTTCGAAGAAATGTTTGTTAAAAGAAAAGTCTAGCACCAGCTGGATTCAAACACACAACCTGCCAGCTGGTAGTTACGCACCTAAACCAGTCGGCTACAAGACAGCACGGATGGACAAGCAGGCGAAACAGCCCTACACAGCCCTGTCGCAGCACACGAATACCGTTATTAAATTCTTTAGATACGCGATTCCATATTATATTAGCAGAAAAGCTTAAAACTACCACTTTTTCACACGCTATTTCACATGCTAGTTAAATACTTCGATGCTTAAAATCGTTAGGGAGAAATGGAATACTGGTGTGTATTTTTTTCTTTAAAGTACCAAGAAAAGCTATATACTGTATGTCTATGTTCCAAAATTAATATCATTTATGGCCTTCACACGCGTTACAGTATGCTCCTATTCTTTTTATGCTCAGCTACTAAGATTTCCCTTCAGTGGTAAAATTCAATATCTACAACGGGCACAGCAAAGACGTTTACTGTACTGTAAGTCTTTCTACGACAAACCAACGAACCACGAGTGCCCCTGTTGGTCAACCAATCACGTACTGCGGTGCCACGCTTCATCTTGCGTCACACTGAGCGACGCCACCTGCGGTACGTGTCTGTAACGCGCACTTTGAATGGCTGCATCTGTATAAGGAGGATAAGGATTTTGAAGTTGACTCGAAATCTGATAGGTAACCAGTGCAAGGACTTGAAAACAGGTGTAATGCATCCCTGATAGGATTCTTGCTGTCATATTCTGAACATATTGAAGATTGCTCAGTGTGGATTTAATTTCCCCAGTGAACAGGATGTGCATTTATTAATTCTAGAAAAAAAGCCTTTCTTGATTTCTCTAGTTCCCTTTAAAATAAACTATTATTCCACAATGCAGAGTATTACATGGCCAGTATTTACACATGATATTTGTGATTTAAAGAAATTAACACAAGCAGCTTTTGGAGATTTAAGTGTTGGCTGAGTTATTGCAGGATAAAAGACTAGAGATGTTGGCAAGAAGAAGATAATTTGGGGAAAGCTGAGGAATACACTTATAACAAGAACACTTCCTAATGGGGTTAGGCATACTTTTGATGAAGATGATGAAGTTAACAGACTATATGTTTACATAGATACTGAAATAAGGATTGTATTTTAGATTATGTGTAGTTGCTGGCATTGAACTGTGTGTTGGATGCACATGAATTGAAGGAATGGGCAAACATAGCTGATGCGGATCCACAGAGCCAGCATATTAAGATGTTTATAATTAGAGGCAATTTGTTTAAATAACTAGGTATGGATACTGATGTGCAAGAGAGGTGGAAAGGCTGTTTCCTTAAGCCAGCACTATAAAATATTTTATTCTCAGTGAGATGCTGCCATTTCATCGTGGGTTTCTAACACTGTGTATAGTTCCATCCACACAGTGCCTTTACTTCCATCCATTTCTAATCTCTTTATCCAGTACAGAGGATTTGGAGCCTATCCCAGTAAGCAACGGACACAAGGCAGAATACACCCTGGACATAGCGCCAGTCCATCACAGGACAGACAGACACAAACACACACACACCAGGGCCAGTTTTCCCATAAACCAATTAACTTACCAGTATGTTTTGGAGTGCGAGAGGGAGTCATATCACACATATGGAGAAAAACCATGTAACCCAGAGAGAACATGTAAACCCCACACACACAGGATGGCAGGAATTGAACCTAGGACCCCAGTGCTGCAAGATAACAATGCTAACCACTTCGCCACCATTATAAATGGATGGGTATCTTAGTTATCTTTCTAGTTCACAGGTTTGCATGCATAATTTAATTTTGAAAGCCACTGAGACATCAGGTACTACTGTTGTATTTATGAAAAAGAAACAAAACAAAAAACATACTAACAACTGTGCCATCCTACTCCTTAGTTAATACATTTTATTATTCATAAACAGTTAACATTGTTAGCAAAATATTTTGAATTATATTTAACCCTATTTTTTCTTTAGTTTTGTATTTAACTTATTATATGATAGTCAGACTTAATGTATATTTGAACAATGAAAATATATTTTTACAAGATGTGGGGGAAAGTGCAACAGCTTATTACAGTGCTAAATTTAATATTATTGATTGCTAATAGTTTATGCTAACACCTAACTTTCTTAATTAGATGTATTTAAAACAGTGAACTAAGTGTAACATACTATTCAGAAATACAACCGAAAATAGTTTTGTGGTGTTTGTATGGATGAAACGTTTCTAAAATGTATAACGTAACAAAATTAAAGACGATTAAAATCTGTAATCTTTCCACTTGTAATGTCATTAGACAGAACAACACGTTTCTGGTTTGTTTTAATTAGTATTAGTTAGTAGTTAGTAGTTTTAATTTAATTAGTATTGCAATTCGCACTGATTCCCTTGCGAAGATATGGACTTAAGAATATTCGTGCCTGGTCAAAAAATGGCATTAAGCACTTAAAATTAATATGGTTAATAATAGTAAACTGTAACATGCTGTAACAAGATCGGTTAAACTGCGAAGAAAATGCTTTCAGAGAAAATGTTTCAGGTGTGAAGAACATAGATCTCCAATGCAATTTCAACCAAACCTGTTCCCACACACCCTGCCCCCACTACCATTAGAATATACACAAAGCACTGAAATCTTTCGAGCTAATGATCAGGTGACCCGAGAGAGAGCGAGAGAAACACCAAGGGGTGCATGGAAAACGGGCGATCTCCCCAGACTGTCCGCCCGTTTCACTGTTACCTGGATACCTCTTTATTTAGAACTCACTAACACTGATTTTTAGTTTCGAAGGATTCAAGTAGGGTTTTAGATGAAAGGCAGCGACCTTAATCAAGCCCAAATCATAATTGAACCCATTCAGAGCCTACATTACATTTTAGCGTTTCATTCTGAGCAGAAGACCCTCACACCTGAAGAAGGCTTGCATTTTCTCTCTTCTCTTTTAAGCATGTGTACAATGTGTAATACAATTACAATGTGTAATTACAATGCTGTAATACAATGTAGCGGCGAGGCTTAATAATAAGGCAGAATTAAGTGTTTCTGAGCTTCCCAAATGAGGCCCCATTTCTCTGTTCATCTCTGTGGTGCAGCCACAGAGAGACCATTAGTGCAGGGTGATTTAAGGTTTCCTAGGACAGCTCCCAAAGGGGGATGCACTTAGCTAAGTCTGGCTATCATGATCAATGGTCATCCATTGGCGCCTATCTGTCTAGGGAGTGCCAGTTGGACATCTGGACTGCATTACTAAGTGTCAGGAGTAAGTGACTCATATCTCACCTTGATCAACCAATCAGGGACTGGTAGGGCTGAGTAACCCACGTGGGACTCTGATGCCCATGGAACTTTCAGCCAATCAACGAGCTGAAGTTCCTCCAGGTAAAAACAGGCAACACAGGCCTGGAGATTCAGAAGGGGAGATTCAGTAAGATTCAGTAAGATTCTGGAGAGGATTCTGTGGACTGTTCTAAAGGGAATTCAAAGGAGAATTCCAGGGCAGGACGGCCCAGGAGCAGAAGGCTCCCAAGGGCAGGACATTCTCGCAGCGCGCCTCCTGACCATCCTGAGACTCAGCCCGGACAACCACGGAACGGCCAGTGTGTCCGAGTGCCAGAACTTTCCTTTGTTCTAAGAGTCTAGAGTGGAGGTTGCCAGAGAGTAACCAGCAGCAGGCCTCGTGAACAGGTCAGAACTGTGGACAGCTGAATCACTATTCAGAACTAGCTCTTCGTCAGGAGCGAACCGGTCCTCTTCCTGACTTGCTGGGACCCACAGTCATCTTTTCTCCTGTGCACAAACTTTGCTAGTTAAAACCAACACTAACTAGCCGGTCAGTGAGCATCAGCAGCGCACCGTCGCGAGCCGCACAGCACAACCTGGCACCGAGCCAGACAGCGCGGATTGGACAGCAACAGCCTGCAACTGTTTCTTTGTGCCCGCAGGAGATCTGAATCCCCAGAAATTGGATGAGTATTCAACTTCAATGCATTACAGCTCGAGAATTCAATTGTTATCCCAACCAGTTGATATCAATTTAATTCCTAAGAGTTATGTACTTGTTTTGGGTATCTAATGTAGAAGTTGTAACCAAGTTCACTTTACGAAACGGTCTTAATGAATGATATACTGAACGTATGTCCTCTTGATATATGTAACTCTTTGTAACTGATTGAATATATACCTTTTGTATTCTGATAACCCTCTCGATAAGATCTGTTAGGTTTACATGCATATTCTATGTATTAATAAATGTATCCTCGTGTATTAGTACCTGTGCGTGTGCGTTGTTTGAGTTATGTCGCATGGTTGGATTCTAAAGCCATCAAAAGAATCAACTTTGTGATTTACTGCTACAATTGATAATTGTCACAGTAAATGCCCAATCCCTACAGAACTGGTGCCTTCAGAGAGCCACTATGATTACATATTTGGCGTCCCTGAACGGCTATGAAACACTACATATTTGGCGTCCCTGGACCGGCGTGGCAAGACTGAAATGAATCAACCAAGCGGAATAATTCATATAAAACGCCGCGGGTTTCATACACGACAATACAGTGTGCTGAAAGCCGAAAGGAAAAAAGTTCCCCTTGCTCTTTAAGCAGTGCTTGATTGTTTTGTGATCTTTTGCAATCTACCGGGTTGATTGCATACTTGATCTTGTGGTTTTCTGTGGTAAAACTGTGATTTCGTACTGAAAAGTAATACTCTTTAAGTTTAACGATGGTTGCTAAAAGGTCTGAATTCGAGTCGCTATTAAGCACTCTCTCTAGCAGTGACAAGTCTGACCACGATCTCCGTCATATCTCCGTCAGCGGAGAAGCTAGGAGAATAAACCTCCATTCTCTGAGAGAGCTAGCGAAGGACATAGAGAGATTTGACCCCGCAGTGTCAGAGAATAATATCGAGAGTTATATTCAGGACCTCAGGTATACCCTGCAGTACCTGCCAAACGCCACAGAACAGGAGAAAGTGTTTCTGGTCAGGAAAACTACCAGCAGAGCCGTACATGAGTGGATGGCTAGGCAGATGAAAGAAGTCTGTAATGACTTTGAAGAGCTGTGTCAAGCACTTATCGAAGAATACAGTGCGTTTATTGACCCGACTGCCGCGATAGCCGCCGCCCTTAACATTAAGCACGAGAGAGCAGAGTCCCCTCGCGAATATTACGAGAGACTTAGACGAACTTATTTTGCAGGGCGAAATGATGAGGGTTGCGAAGAGAACACACATTTCAAGGGTTTATTCATTGCGAATCTCCACCCATCAGTCAGAAAGATGATCTTAATGCATAAAGATGCACAGACCATGAAAATGACTGATATTAAGAGATTCGTGCAGAAAGCCTGGGAGTATGATGTCCAAAGTCGCTCTGAGCAAAAAGCTGCTAAAGCGACTGTGTTCGCCGTCAGAGCCAGCAGGGTTAATTCCCCCCTGCTCGAAGGAGCACAGGCTCCTGAGCTGGCTAAGCCCCGTTCCAAAGCAGGCACACAGGACCGCACCCAGCGTCCTAAGTGCCATGAGAGCACCGGGGGAGGGAAAGGGCTAGAAAAAGCTGAACAAAAGGATTCAGTAGCCACCCGCCTGGCCAGGCTTGAACAAGCTTTATTAGGACAGGGACAACCGCTCCCCAAGGCTGCCGGAAGCGTGAATGAGCTGATACTCTCCACTGGAGGAGGCGGAGACCCGCCCCCTCCCACTCCCTCAGTCTATCTGATTGAGCGGAAGGGTTCCTGCCTGGATGAGGCCAGCCACTCCCAAGCGAGTGCTGACTCCACCCCTGAAGTCACAGAGCAGGCAGTAAAACACAGAGGAAAAGCAGGAAGCTTTTACCTCAAGGCTGCCATGGGAGATGTCTTACCCAGTGAGACACTGATTGACACTGAGGTTGAAAGGTGTTTGATGTCACACGGCAAGCTCAAACGGGTTGAAAAAGAAAAGGGCATGTGACTCAGAGTGGAACCTTTGGTGGATCACCAGAAAGGCAAAGTGTGGAAACAGGTCAAGGCTCCTAAGCCTTCTGTACAGAAGGAAAGGGGGGCCAAGAGGCAGACTGTGCTCACACAGTGCCCACCGAACACAGAAGCCTATGCGGAGATTCCTTCTGTTCCCTCTGGACAAGAAATAAAAATATTATCTTGTTTCCCAGATATACAGGGAAGTCGTGCCCTGGCCAAGGTCACAACAGCCTCCATGCCACAGGAGCGGTGCTCCAAGCAGCCGCCTGATCCACCAGGTAAAGCACACCCCTTTTACATCCCTAAAGAGGAGCAGATCTCCCCACCTGGCGATGAAAAGGAGCTTTCCCTGTGCACCCTGGCACCCAAGAGGGGTCAGGACCACCACCCCGCAGTGGTGGAAGGGATCCAGATGGCAGGAGAGCAGGTTGGTGATGTAGCCCTCACCCTTAGCCCTGAGAGGTCCTCTATTAGTGAGGATCTGCTTGAGCAGCTGTCACAGGGCCACCACCAGGTGCCCCTGGTGCAACATTCACAGGTTAGACAGGAGGTCCAGCTGGACGCTGAGACTACTGCGCTGTGGACACACCTGATCCCAGATGCCGATTCCCTCTGCTGTGACCCAGGGAACCTGCAGTCAGGTAACATTATTTCTCACAACTACCAGGTAGTGAGTGAGACTGACCTGATTGTTCCTGCCTCAACGGCAGGGTTGCCAACACACCCAGTCCCCCAGAAGGGACAGGGAATGAAAGCCGAGCCGGTTTTCTTACAGCCACCAGCTCAGTCTGTCAGTCTGAGTCTGACCAACAGTGGTTCAGCCAGACTGGAGCTGGATGGTCAAGTCACCCGCCTGCCAGTGCAGGACATCGCAAAGAGGGGTGTCAGAATCCCTGCCTGCACTGACATGGGCCTGGTGGGTGATAGTAAGTTCAAAGACAATGAACTAGCTATCCCAGTGCTGGGGCAGCTCCCTGAACCCCTAGCGAGGGAAGGGGGGAGCGAGCAGGTGTCCTACACCCACGCCCAGCGAACGATTGTAAACATGCCGATAGAGGGATTCCTCAATCAGGAAGTGTGCAGGGTGGACCTGAACAGTGAGAATGGGGTAACAATCCCAGATCACTCAGGTGCTCCAGATGACCACTCAGCCAAGGGTCAGGCATGCTCCACCGCTGCACCGCCCCCTGCAGGTTTCCTAGAGCACAGGCATGAACAAATCGAAAAAGCAGATGCCCTGGAAATGGAGGAGCAGCATCAGCCGCTGCGTCAGATCTCCCCAGATTTCCAGGATGTTGGTGCCCAAGATGCCACATGGCATACTGAGAAAGACACCATGTACATGCTGCGCCAGCTTAGAAAGACAACAGTCACTCAGAAGGAGATGACTGGGGTCAGCCACCCGAAAAGACTTTTGGGAGGACTGATTGCTGCCGCCACTGTTGCACGTTTGCTTTTTCTGGTAGGTTTGTGTGCTACTGGCACTCTCACCCTGACTGCCCCAAGAAGGCAGGTGTCAGAGATGCCAGAAGGTAGTGACAGACTGTATCAACAGCAGCAAAAGTTGGAAAGCTTAGGGAAAATCCTACAGGCAACTTCCTATGCAACAGGGTTAAACCTTATTCCCCAACCAGTGGACATGATTGTTGGTGTTATACAGTGGGTTTATGCTTGTGTGCAACAGGCCAGAATGTTGACACAAGACCTGTTAAGGGAGCTTGGTGCCACTGTAGCCAGTCTAACCACGGCACAAAATCCCAACCCACTTGATTCCACTCTTCTCAGTAGAGGAGTATGTGACATTAACCCCATCGCTCATAGCTCACCCAGAAGGCAATCCAAGATTGAATTTGGTTCCAAATCTTGAGATGGGTATGGCTACCAAAGCTATCCATTGGCTGTGTCTAAACGATTCACCAATGAAGGGTGTAAAGCTACTAACTAGCAGAGGGAGGTTAATGAACCCCATGAAGAGCAGGTGGGAAGTAAATGGCTGGTCAGCACACCACATTTAACTGACACTATGACTTGTGACAGGTATGATACAGCTACCACAAAGCAGCTACCTAACCAAACAGTTTCCTGTAAGTTCCCGAGGAGGCCATAGTACAGCTTGGTGACTTAACACTGTACTGTCTGGAACCAGACAACATAAGACCATACTTGAGGTCATGGATACCTTCAGGTGCCACACTATTGAATTGGATAGAAATCCAAGAAACAGTAGGCCCTGAAGAGGTACAGGTAGTTGAGTTTGCTTTAATGGAACAAACCTCCAAACCACCCTGGCAGGTGCCCAACACAGGTGTTGTGGTTCATCAGGGGGGCTGGGAACAGGAACCGGTGTTATTGTAACACTGCTGCTGGGAAGCTGGATAATGACTGACAGTGTACTCTGAAAGCTGTACTCTTACATCAAGATGTACTCTGGGTAGCATGAATGAGTCAAAGGTAGCATGTCAAAAGAAAGGAAGTGACTTCTCCCCAAATATCTACTACAGAGGTATCAGATATTGACAGTGAGCTTCCTGATGTGTAATTCCTAGACTTAGATAATGTCTCCTACCGTGTTTATACATACTCCAGATGTTATTCATCCTGTTTGTATCCAATGCTGGTTCTGGTATGAATTCTCGAGGAGTAATGTGGACATTTAAGATTAATGTTCTAATGGCAAGGGACATCACTTAACTCTGTTTTGTTTTGAAGGCAACAATGCCTCAGGACCTCGTGACCTTCAAAAAGGGGGGATATGTAGCGGCGAGGCTTAATAATAAGGCAGAATTAAGTGTTTCTGAGCTTCCCAAATGAGGCCCCATTTCTCTGTTCATCTCTGTGGTGCAGCCACAGAGAGACCATTAGTGCAGGGTGATTTAAGGTTTCCTAGGACAGCTCCCAAAGGGGGATGCACTTAGCTAAGTCTGGCTATCATGATCAATGGTCATCCATTGGCGCCTATCTGTCTAGGGAGTGCCAGTTGGACATCTGGACTGCATTACTAAGTGTCAGGAGTAAGTGACTCATATCTCACCTTGATCAACCAATCAGGGACTGGTAGGGCTGAGTAACCCACGTGGGACTCTGATGCCCATGGAACTTTCAGCCAATCAACGAGCTGAAGTTCCTCCAGGTAAAAACAGGCAACACAGGCCTGGAGATTCAGAAGGGGAGATTCAGTAAGATTCAGTAAGATTCTGGAGAGGATTCTGTGGACTGTTCTAAAGGGAATTCAAAGGAGAATTCCAGGGCAGGACGGCCCAGGAGCAGAAGGCTCCCAAGGGCAGGACATTCTCGCAGCGCGCCTCCTGACCATCCTGAGACTCAGCCCGGACAACCACGGAACGGCCAGTGTGTCCGAGTGCCAGAACTTTCCTTTGTTCTAAGAGTCTAGAGTGGAGGTTGCCAGAGAGTAACCAGCAGCAGGCCTCGTGAACAGGTCAGAACTGTGGACAGCTGAATCACTATTCAGAACTAGCTCTTCGTCAGGAGCGAACCGGTCCTCTTCCTGACTTGCTGGGACCCACAGTCATCTTTTCTCCTGTGCACAAACTTTGCTAGTTAAAACCAACACTAACTAGCCGGTCAGTGAGCATCAGCAGCGCACTGTCGCGAGCCGCACAGCACAACCTGGCACCGAGCCAGACAGTGCGGATTGGACAGCAACAGCCTGCAACTGTTTCTTTGTGCCCGCAGGAGATCTGAATCCCCAGAAATGGGATGAGTATTCAACTTCAATGCATTACAGCTCGAGAATTCAATTGTTATCCCAACCAGTTGATATCAATTTAATTCCTAAGAGTTATGTACTTGTTTTGGGTATCTAATGTAGAAGTTGTAACCAAGTTCACTTTACGAAACGGTCTTAATGAATGATATACTGAACGTATGTCCTCTTGATATATGTAACTCTTTGTAACTGATTGAATATATACCTTTTGTATTCTGATAACCCTCTCGATAAGATCTGTTAGGTTTACATGCATATTCTATGTATTAATAAATGTATCCTCGTGTATTAGTACCTGTGCGTGTGCGTTGTTTGAGTTATATCGCATGGTTGGATTCTAAAGCCATCAAAAGAATCAACTTTGTGATTTACTGCTACAATTAATAATTGTCTCAGTAAATGCCCAAACCCTACAGAACTAGTGCCTTCAGAGAGCCACAACGTTACATATTTGGCGTCCCTGAACGGCTATGAAACATTACAACAATTTGAATCGTATGAGGGTGGGGGGGAGGTGTCTTTCGCTGGAAATCTCGCCTGCTTCTACTTTACGAGTACAACCCCCTCTCTGCCGGAGTGCTGGCTGTGACGAATTAAACCGGTTTCACAGGTTTCAATCACAGACCATGTGACATGGGAGTCAGGAAACTAACACACAGCGCCACCGGATTTGATAACACTATAAAAACGCTATAAAATAATGTGACTAGGCACAGAACAAGTTTACAGCACAGTACAATAATAAATGCTGACCATAACTTTAGAAGCATAAATTGCCTTACACTCAATTTAAACACAAGCTGTCTTTAGCCCTCTAAGCTGGTTCATACAGAAATGTAGAGATCCAGGCTCAGAACACACAGCTTCATTAGCGAATACTTCATTAGCGAATACATATCTAGAGAAGACGTTTTACAGAGGATGGATTTTTAGAAACATCCCATCAGTGACATCACTGAAGTCAACTCCTAGGTCCTGTAACTGTCATGTGGATAGTTTCACAAGAATCAGACAAAGGTTTAAGCATCGCTTGTTCTAGATAAAACTGCAAAAAAAACAACAACAACCCATAATGTACTTCTTTGCGGCTCTGTTTGCCCAAATCATATATTCACAACGTGAAATCTAGAAAATAATATTACGTAACCAAAATCCGCAATATGGAAACAGAACCTGTGTAATTGTTGATAGATGATGTACTCGTAACATTTTTTCAAGACGAACTACAACATTTAAAAAATGACTTGTATGTACTTGATATCTCTAATCAATCCACGGGTCCCAGCACAAAACGAAACTAAAACGCATACCGTTTCGCGCTTCTTATTAGTTGCTCAAAAGTAATTTGACCGTATGAAATGCATAATATAAACCTAGAAACATATACGTGAGCAGTACTTAAGCACTGTAGTATCGGTGTTAAGACATACCTCTCAAATACTGTAAATCAAGTTAAAAATATATCAAGACCGATTCTGGTCATAATGAAACCATGTTTCGTGTATGTTTTCTTTAAAGTACCGAGACCAGCCATATACTGTATGTTTATGTTCCAAAATTAATATCGTTTATGGCCTTCACACGCGTTGCAGTATGCTCCTATTCTTTTTATGCTCAGCTACTAAGATTTCCCTTCAGTGGTAAAATCAGATATGAATATTCAATACTTAAACGGGCACAGTTAAGACATTAAATATACATATACATACTGTATACAGTACAGTTTTCATACGGTAATATGTTTATGTTCCTAAATCAATCTCTTTTATGAGCATGTGAAAGGCATGGTGAATCGATTCTCAAAAATTACTGTACTTTGCATGATTGGAAACAAATGCGTGATTGCGAAATGCTGTGGTGTTACTTTTACAAAGACGGTCAATGAAAAAAAGAATGTTGACCAGGGCAATACTTTGAGTTTACACTTACAGCTTGTCCAAGGTCATTCATTATTAATACTATTAGTAATATCTTCGTTAAAGACTTTGATGGCCACAGCTCAAACATGAGAGGTTGAGCTTTATTAGCTCCACCTTGCGGAAATTCCGGATACTATTATTTTGCTTGTCGTATTATAGGAGAATTTACGGTAACTCGCGGTATTTACCGGTAGCTTGCGGTAGACTGCGTACAGCGTACCGCAAAATAATGCGGTATCGCCCACGCATTTTGAATGGCTGCATCTGTAGGCTGCCAAAAGTCTCCGAAACCAAATTTTGATAGCAGAAAATTCTCACTCGTCCAGAAGTTCCCTTGGGACCCAACATCCAGCTCAGAGTGGTAAAAAAGCGTCTTTTTTGTAGATGCTTGCAGCGTGCATTGGTGGTTCAGTGGTAGAATTCTTGCCTGCCACGTGGGAGGCCCGGGTTCGATTCCTGGCCAATGCAGTGGCTTTTGCAGCGAGCGGCTCCATAACTTGCATCCCCTTTCAACTCGCAACTGAAAACCCACTGAAGCTTAGAAGCTGTGAGCCAGGTCAGTACCCGGATGAGGGTGACCTACAGGGAAAAGCAAAGCTTACAGCTTGAAGCGGTGTTAATGGAGCCAGCGGTGGGGTGCTCACCCTGAGGTCTGTGCGGGTCCCAATGCCCCAGTATAGTGACGGAGACGCTGTGTGGTAAAAAGGCGCTGTCTTTTGGATGAGATGTAAAACCGAGGTCATAGCTCTCTGTGGTCATTAAAAGTGACCACCAAAACCTTTGACAAAAGCTCTTGGTAATTGATGGTCTTCAATAATGCTTCTCCTTTAGGTACATTTGAAATCAGCTGAAAAATGCTGTGAAATGGGGGGGCACTTCAGGCCAGTGTAGGATTTGGTTTACAAGAACCATTAAACAGCACGAGAAAGCCCGTACACTGAATCGCAGGGCTTTCTATTCAAAGAAGGACAAAAGAAACTTCCCTGAATTCCATTTTTTGCAGCACAGAGAGGACAGTGGGCACGAGGCCTGTTAGCTCAGTTGGTTACAGCGTGGTGCTATTAACGCCAAGGTCGCGGGTTCAATCCCCGTTCGGGCCAGGCAGTCTCCTCCTGTCTTGCCAAAACCCGTTGCTTGCTTGCCGTGGTGAGATTGGTGGTAATGCAAAGATGCCACATACTGCCGACAGACGAGAGTGTTGCGGGAGAAGAGAGAAGTGATTGAAGAGTGTCCTAGGTGGAGCCAAGATAAAGTGTCACAACTGCCTAGGGGAGGATTTCAAATGCTTAAGATGGTAAAAATAACCGGAAGTGATCCCTCAGTCCGGTGCAGTCTGATGTACTTCTGTCATATAAAGTGAAACTAGATGTCGAACTGGAGCCTCACTTATGTAAATTTGCAATATTTGCATAAGTGAGGCTCCAGTTATACATCTAGTTTCACTTTAAATGACAAAACTGAAGAGACTTAAAAGAGCTGGAGAGGATTTCTTACAACTTTTGAGCCGGCACAGTTTTCGAAAACGTTTTCTTCACGCTGCACTATACAACACAGACAGCCAAGAGTCTCCAAAACAAAACGAATTGACAGATAGGAGAAAAGTCCCACTCGTCCTAAAGTTCCCAAAATCCAGCACTGAGCGTAAACAAAGTGTTCAAGTAGCGTGGGAATGCTACCCCTAATCCTAGCTGGAGTTTGAGCGTCTGGTTCAGAGTTTGCTCAAGAGTTTACCTTTCACAGATGCGCAAAGATGAATGTTGAGGGTGCACGCTTCAAGGCGCCTTACAGTGCAGGGAGTGATTAGAGACGATTCGTGACGTGTGCTCATTCCCATATACCGTACGCCCCGGGTTGCAGTGCTAGGATGACGTCCAATACCGCTTCGGCACGTAACGGCATTATATTCAAGTGCAGGACATAAGGGTTTTATTTTGTTCGTTTTGTTCTGCTCTGTTTTGCTTTGTTTTGCTTTCCATGGCGTTCGTAAGAGCGTCAATAAAAAGGCGATTCCTGCGTCTAACACGAATGTAAGAGCTATTTCAAGTGCGGCTTCTAAAATGCTTGTAGACATTTGTCTGTTGTTGATTGTTTTTTTGTGTCTAACAAAGTGCCATTTTCCTGTCCGGACGGGGAGACTTTATCATTCCCACATGAAGCAACCCTTAATTCCTCGGAGGCGTGTCTGTCTGCAAGGTTTGTATTTTGGAAAGGTTTTTTTTTTTAACGGAGAACGACTTTGAAAAAGATTTACGCCGGCGTCTCGCGATCCATGTGAGATTGTAGCAAGAATGCAGCAATAGCAGCGTTTGCTGTAGTCGTGGCTGAGTGGTTAAGGCGATGGACTACTGATACATTGTGCTCTGCATGCATGGGTTCAAATCACACACTTGTCGCTCTCCATGTCTGACACGTGTGGTACTAGAGCAGTACGTTTTCCAGCGGTGGCTGAACATGGTATAGTAGGCTAACGTTGGTATCAAGCAGTGACAATAACAGTGGTTAAGTGCCGCTACTGCCAAGTGACTCTGGGTTGAGACTGTGTTTCCAATTACTTGCAACGCAAATGGAGAAAGAGATTTTTGACAGTCTCTCGAGAGACTGCGCTAGGTGTTTAGAGATAGACTTTGTCAGTTCCCCCTGGAATCATGGCCTTTCAAATAGTTTGTGATTCCTCTAGACGTTTATACAGTAGAAGCATGGTTCGTGGCTTAAATTCAAGCTGACCAAGACTTAGGAAACGAGTTAGAGGTCTGATGCAGAACTGCGAATTGAGTGAACGGGAACACTACAGTACATTGCACTGCATGTGTGAGGAAAGCTGCCCACTTCAGTGGCAAGCTCACCGTAGTCGTGGCCGAGTGGTTAAGGCGATGGACTCGAAATCTGGTGGGGACTCCCCGCGCAGGTTCAAATCCTGCCGTCTACGGCGGCTGCCGCACGTTGTAGTGTGCCTGCGCGGCAGAGGCGAAGTGCCGCTTCTCCTTTTCTGGTACTATAAAAACGCTAAATCGCTTGGACCCGCTGCCATGGAAATCAATTCTTCAGATAACCACACATTTTGCGTTCGCACGTCTGGTGCTCTACTTATGCCTTTGAAAATCGGATCAATAAAGCTCAAAGAACCGACAAGATAGGTGCTCGTAAAGCACGCAGTAAAGAACTCTTATCAGCGAGGGTTTCAGTGGGTTAACTGAGGAGAAGGCGTGATCGCTAATTGTTGAGTTTTTATTTGGTGTTAGAAACACTCTTACTGTGCATGAAGTGCAACAAATGTAGCCACAGAAATTGCATCGTGCTTTCATTTATGCTATTGCAGACACCAACGTTGCCTAGATAGAAAACCGAAAAAGCCGTGGGTTTGCTTGCCAGTCTGAAGGATCTCTCTTCGAATCTCTATCATTTGTCAATGGAAGTAAAAGGCGCTGCAATCTGATACGTTCACATTCAAACCCTCAGCTGTTGTTCGACTTTATTTCTTGACTAATTACAACTGAGTGTCGCATGAGCAGTTACGTAAACTTGTCTGCTATATTTGAACACAAATGCCGTTCTTCAATTAAAACTAACAGTACATTGTCAGGGACATTCAGTTATATACAAACAAGAGACAGACAAGAGAATATTTCTACCTTTCATGTGGACTACGTGTTGACTTACTGATCGGAATAATTGAAATGTTCGGGTTCATAGCCGATGCAGTGCGTGCTAATTAGAACAGCAACGCTGGGCTCTCAGCACCGTACTGAGCCCAGGTGCAGTTCATTTACATGAAGGAAATCTCGTACTGGGTACGATTACACCCACATACAGTAAGTAGCACAGGCTACTTAGGGAGTAGCCTGATGCGTTTAAAAGTGACCCGAGCCAGGCAGGAGTCGAACCTACAATCTCCTGATCCGTAGTCAGACGCGTTATCCATTGCGCCACTGGCCCTGGTGTCACACTGCACGACTGCAACCCACTGAGCTCAGCACTGCAACTAGTAAAACATTACCCCCGGTCCATTCTTTTCCAAAAGTGAGAAACACCTGTTTTCTACATTGTGTCTGTTTAAAACCATATCTCTTTAAACCAAACCAAGAGTTTGTCCTTTGCACTGATATTCTGATTCATTTCGATTTCAAAGAAAAAAAAAACACTTTCTTCCAAAGCATCATAAAATTGTCCCTTCTTCCAGACTCTACTTCTCTCTTGTAGTAGTACAGCAGACCTTTCCAGGTGAGCAGATCACAGAGTCCGAAATGAGCTTCCTCCATCCAGCAAAGTACCTGAACATGACTCTGTCATCATAAAAGCACCCCTGTAGTAAAGCAATTAAATCCGAAATCAAGAGGGCAATTGCCTACTGAAGTTCAAGAAGTCATCAATTTTAACCTAGCAACACATTAAAGGCTGCATCTATACAAGTACGATTCTAGAAATGCTCACCAGATTACGTTTTAAGAAGGAACTGCGGCTCAGGTTCCGCCGAGATCTAAACTCGGATGGCAGGATTCAGAGTCCAGAGTTTGGACGGGTGGCGCACAGAGGGTCCATATACTGTAGATCCCTCAGTGATCTTCCGCGTGTTCAAACCGCCAGCGTGTGACTCCCCTGTCCCCGTGACCTCATTGCTCTGCTCTCGCCTGTGTGCAGCCGAGCCCGACTCACGGTAAAGTGGAAAAAAAATGCCCTCAACGTGTGATTTACTCTGGAGCGAGGACAGATGTCACCTTCTTATCATTGAACAGGATGTATGTGATGTGGCGACTAGGTTCAATTTTTTATCCTCTTTAAAAGATTAAGGACTGGGTGAGCCTGATTTACCACCCTTTCAGCTAAGAACCCGACGTGCGGACCGTTTAAGCTGCGTAGACTCGGTCGTTTAACTCCTCCATTAGCAGGGTTAAGGTTAAAGAAAAAACATTGCTGACTTCTTTTTTGTTTTCCAGCCGCGAGCGCTGATTAGCAAGGTTTGCATTTCATGTTTTGCAAGTTGCATTCTAAGAAAAACAAGTCGTTCAAGACAGGAAATGAATACTTGCATTTAATTAAGTCTAGCCGTAGGCGGTTGTCCATAATGACCAGTCCTGTTCGAGAAGACAGACCAAAAAAAGGAACCGCTGGGATTCGGACCCGGGATCTCCTGTTTACTAGGCAGGCGCTTTAACCAACTAAGCCACAGCGCGCCACGAGCTCTGTCCTTTTGCAGCCACTTGGACACACAACTCAGACACATCTGCATTCGCTGTGCGCTCCGCCTGCTCGCTGAGCAAGTTGCCACCTTTACATACAATAGCAACATCGACACCAAGAGAAAGGATGACAAATGGCTTTTAACTGGAACTTTTCATGTCCAAGGAGCTCAATGTGCTTTCCGTGTACAACAGGGCCACTGAACTCCACACCGGCCACTGAAGCACAGCAGTGGCTTGCTGGCTTGACATCTCCCAAGGAAGATGTTGAAATTGCATGTGGAACAGGAAAATGACCCTCGAGTACGAGGGAAAAAAAAGAAAAAGAAAATCTGGAGCGCGCCAACTCATGTCCGGACAGCCTGGTTTGAACAAAGTGTTCAAGTAGCATGGGAATGCGACCCCTAATCCTAGCTGGAGTTTGAGCGTCTGGTTCAGAGTTTGCTCAAGAGTTTACCTTTCACAGATGCGCAAAGATGAATGTTGAGGGTGCACGCTTCAAGGCGCCTTACAGTGCAGGGAGTGATTAGAGACGATTCGTGACGTGTGCTCGTTCCCATATACCGTACGCTCCGGGTTGCAGTGCTAGGATGACGTCCAATACCGCTTCGGCACGTAACGGCATTATATTCAAGTGCAGGACGTGAGGGTTTTATTTTGTTCGTTTTGTTCTGCTCTGCTTTGCTTTGTTTTGCTTTCCATGGCGTTCGTAAGAGCTTCAATAAAAAGGCGATTCCTGCGTCTAACACGAATATAAGAGCTATTTCAAGTGCGGCTTCTAAAATGCTTGTAGACATTTGTCTGTTGTTGATTGTTTTTTTGTGTCTAACAAAGTGCCATTTTCCTGTCCGGACGGGGAGACTTTATCATTCCCACATGAAGCAACCCTTAAGTCCTCTGAGGCGTGTCTGTCTGCAAGGTTTGTATTTTGGAAAGGTTTTTTTTTTTTAACGGAGAACGACTTTGAAAAAGATTTCCGCCGGCGTCTCGCGATCCGTGTGTGATTGTAGCAAGAACATGGTGCGGCTTCTTAAATGCTTGTGGACATTTGTCTGTTGTTGATTGTTTCTTTGTGTCTAACAAAGTGCCATTTTCCTGTCCGGACGGGGAGGCTTTATCATTCCCACATGAAGCCACCCTTAAGTCCTCTGAGGCGTGTCTGTCTGCATGGCTTGTATTTTGGAAAGGTTTTTTTTTTAATGGAGACTGACTTTGAAAAATGTTTCCGCCGACGCCTCGCGATCCATGTGAGATTGTAGCAAGAACGCAGCAACAGCGGTGCTCGCTGTAGTTGTGGCCGAGTGGTTAAGGCGATGGACTAGAAATCCATTGGGGTCTCCCCGCGCAGGTTCGAATCCTGCCGACTACAGTGTCCTCCTCACATCGTTGTGTGCTGGCGCAAGCACGGAAAAGTGCTTTTCTTCTTTTCCTGGTGGTTTTAAAACGCGAGATCGCTTGTACCCGCTGCCTTGGAAAGAAATGTCTACATGTTTACTTGCACATTGTCTATTGTTTGTACATTGTCTTGATGCACTGTTTGCACTTTGTCTTGTTTTTTACACTTGTTTTACAATCGAGAGACCTTCTGTAAGTAAGAATTCCATTGTACCAGTACCGGTTACATATGGCAATAAAGTTCAAGTTCAAATGCTTCAGCGTCCGCAAACGGCATTTTGCAGCTGGAAGCAGATGGCGACGCTTTTTGCGGTCGCGTGTCTTGTGCCCCATTTCCGGCCTTTAACATCGAATCAATAAAGCTGTTAGAACCGACACCATAGGTGCTTTTCTTACAACTTTTGATCTGACTCAGTTTCGGAATACAATTCCTGAACACTGCGAGAGACAACCTACAGATGCAGCCATTCAAAATGAGCGGTAAAAACCCGTAGTACAGTAACCAACCCGCAGGGCACCGTAGGGCACCGCGGTAAGTGATTGGCTGGTCAAAATGACCGACAGGGGCACTCGTGGTGCCTTTACTGTGCACCTTTACTAATGTCTTTACTGTGAACATTTCAATCCGCTTAGTTTTGAATATTTATATGGAATTTTACCACTAAAGGGAAATTTTAGTAGCTGAGCATAAAAAGAAGAGGAGCATAACGCATCTGAAGGTCATAAACGATATTAATTTAGGAACATAAACATTACTGTATGTACATAAACTGTACTGTGTATGGCTGGTCTTGATAGTTTAAAGAAAAAATACACACCAGTCTTCCATTTCTCCCTAAACATTTTAAGCATGAAAGTTGTATGAAACGGTACCCAAATATTTGATTGCTGTATAGAATGAATTTTAATTTTTAAAAATTATTTAACACGAAAATTAAGCTGTTTACATCTTCCGCCTGAGAACAGTCACCCGTTGCTACCCAACGCAGAAACACAGCCACTAACTAGCAAAGAGAGGATATTAGCTAGCTAATATGATAAAGAAATAAATGATTATTTTGTTTATTTCTTTTGCACATTTATTTGAACATTTCCATCGATTGTACAAGCACTTGGAAACTGTCCAATCCCTAGTTCATCAAGCATTTACCGGTCTGGTGCCGGTCTGTGTCTTCTAGGATATAATGCCAGCGAACTCTTGTTTTTATGTCCACTATAACTACGCTGGGCAAACGTTCCGAGGTCAAATTCTTCCAGCACGGGGGTACCTTTAAAGCGGAGACGACGGCACCGAAATTTTTTGGCGCGCCTTCTCTTTAAAGCCCTGGCCAAATATGAAGACAGTACGTACAGTTATAATTCAAACGGAATTAAAAACTACACATCCCAGTTACCATGGTGGTGCTTGTGATCATTGCGTTTAACCAACGAAACAGGGCGAAAAATCAGTCACATGACTTTGGGGCAGAGTTTCGAAAGCTTAACCTATCAGCAACAAAGCGAAATTTACACGATAGGCTACCTCAATCTGTCAGTTACACGACTGTGTATGTCGCTTAAGCCACTCCTATTTGGCATTTTAGTTATGGAGGCGAGAAGACGCCCCCCCCCTCCCCCCTCTGGGTGTCTGATTTGCCGCCATCTTTAACTGTTCGGTGTCTGAATCGGAGTAGCTACGCGTACGAAATAAAGTTAATCCTAGCTACAAAACATATATTTTTGTGGTAAGAGGGCGCAAAACATCAGTATTTACTGCTATTAATTACTGTACGATTTATAGTTGAAATCTGAGCCTAGATATAAAGTTAGATATAAAGTTAAAATCTCGACAAAGCAATGTAGGAAATACAGAGAAAATAAATCCTTTCTGACATCTAAAATCAGTTTCGATCGAGGTCTCTAAAACGAACAAGAAAAAGAGGATTTTCGGAGGGCAATTACGCTGTGTTTATATAGAATAACTGATTTATGAGCAATCTAATTTCTTGTTCGTTTAAAACAGTGAAATGTCAGCTGCAAAAGATCGCACCAGAAACAGCACTCTCTCTGCCTGTCATAGACGTTCAGGAAAGGCTGAATGAAGTCATGTCAAGTACAATAATTCGGTGATCAATAATAACAGTTGTAGGACAGTATATAAGGAGGATAAGGATTTTGAAGTTGACTCGAAATCTGATAGGTAACCAGTGCAAGGACTTGAAAACAGGTGTAATGCATCCCTGATAGGATTCTTGCCGTCATATTCTGAACATATTGAAGATTGCTCAGTGTGGATTTAATTTCCCCAGTGAACAGGATGTGCATTTATTAATTCTAGAAAAAAAGCCTTTCTTGATTTCTCTAGTTCCCTTTAAAATAAACTATTATTCCACAATGCAGAGTATTACATGCCCAGTATTTACACATGATATTTGTGATTTAAAGAAATTAACACAAGCAGCTTTTGGAGATTTAAGTGTTGGCTGAGTTATTGCAGGATAAAAGACTAGAGATGTTGGCAAGAAGAAGATAATTTGGGGAAAGCTGAGGAATACACTTATAACAAGAACACTTCCTAATGGGGTTAGGCATACTTTTGATGAAGATGATGAAGTTAACAGACTATATGTTTACATAGATACTGAAATAAGGATTGTATTTTAGATTATGTGTAGTTGCTGGCATTGAACTGTGTGTTGGATGCACATGAATTGAAGGAATGGGCAAACATAGCTGATGCGGATCCACAGAGCCAGCATATTAAGATGTTTATAATTAGAGGCAATTTGTTTAAATAACTAGGTATGGATACTGATGTGCAAGAGAGGTGGAAAGGTGGAAAGGTTTCCTTAAGCCAGCACTATAAAATATTTTATTCTCAGTGAGATGCTGCCATTTCATCGTGGGTTTCTAACACTGTGTATAGTTCCATCCACACAGTGCCTTTACTTCCATCCATTTCTAATCTCTTTATCCAGTACAGAGGATTTGGAGCCTATCCCAGTAAGCAAAGGACACAAGGCAGAATACACCCTGGACATAGCGCCAGTCCATCACAGGACAGACAGACACAAACACACACACGCCAGGGCCAGTTTTCCCATAAACCAATTAACTTACCAGTATGTTTTGGAGTGCGAGAGGGAGTCATATCACACATATGGAGAAAAACCATCTAACCCAGAGAGAACATGTAAACCCCTCACACACAGGATGGCAGGAATTGAACCTAGGACCCCAGTGCTGTGTTGTAACAGAAGAAATAAGGTTCTTGATCCTGAGATGAAGTAAAACAGATGAGTTTATTGCATGCAAGGAACAATAAAGCCGAAGTCTTGTTTCCCGCAAGAAACAACAAAACCGAAGTATTGTTCAACGTACTGTTACAAACTTTTGGGTTATATAGTGTTTTCTTCTCCGTTTCTGACGTCACTCGGTCTGATGGTAAAGAGGGGGGTTCATGGTATTTGGCCAGTTTACGATGTTCTGGGCAAATGGTCAGTTTAACATTACACCCAGGGGGGTTCCTAGCTTGCATCTGCAATCCTTATCAGTTAACCCCCTTTCCTGCCATAAACCCCAGCTTGTGACTTAGAAGTCTAAACCCCCTACAGAAAGGATTAAATTCAAACCCCCGTCTTCACATCTTTCTTCATTCCCCCCTTATAAAATATGGCATACGTCAGTGTAGCCTATTTTTATACATACAATGTCAGGGCAGATCTTTCCTTTCTTGGCGAACAGGTATGTATTGCCATGTCATTGTACGTTCCACGGTTATAGCAAGATGTGATACATGTTTTTGTGAATGTGATGATTACAATTATACATATAAACAATACTACTCCTACAGATACACACTATAAAAAGGTTCCACCCCAGGCCCCAAACACAGACTTTACCCAAGACCCAATTCCCCAATTTTCAGTATAATAGTCCTGATATTTCTGTCCCTCATTGTAAATGTGTTGGGCCAGATCTGAGACGTGCTCAGAATTATCAGGAATATATGTGCAGCATTCAGTGTCAATTACTGCACAAGTTCCTCCTTGGGCCGCCAGTACATAATCTAAAGCTAGTCGGTTCTGCATGGCCACTGTTCTGAGGGCTACCATCTCATCATTAACAGCCTTCAGACTAGATGAGGTAGAATTTGCTAATTCTTCTAAAGTCGAGGCCATTTGAATTAACTCTCGACTCAGAAAGTTCATGCCGGCTTGTGGAAATATTATACCTAAATAATATTCCCAATCAGCCAATTTTCTTTGTGGTCTGTGGTTAGGTCCGAAGGGGCTGTGGATTTGAACACGGATATGAGGAACCACATATCCTAAATAACATGAGCCAGACCACTGGGCTGGCAACCATGGGTAGGCTCGTTTTCCACAAATGAAAGATGTTCCGTTTGGCGCTCCCCATGCCTCTGAAAACAAGAAGCTTATACTGAATTGTGGGGTGTGCCGATCCCATCCTGGAATTTGGAAGGTAGAGGTGGATATATTTGCAGCGATGGTAAGGTTGCAACGACTCCATCCAACCAAGTGCAGACCAATTAGTGTGCTGAAAACATATGTTTCCCTCACGTTCCTTATTGAGAGTCAGGTATGGTGGTGTATGGCTTCTGTTATATTTAGGAGCGTAAGAGCCTGTGAAACTCGTGGGCTCTAAGCCTCGCTCCTGTAGATATTGTAATGTTGTGCAGGTTAAAGTCGTGTTATGGCAACCCCCCATAGTTTGTCATATTAAAATCTCCTAAATTATCCCTCCAAATGATCATGCCTATGACTTCCTCGAGACGCCAAGGAATGGCTCCCATAGGAAGTCCTCCCTGTACATATTTGGGTAATGTGGCACACACCCAGCAGGCACTTTGGTTGGTTTTCTTAGCTGTCAGATAGGAGAGGCCTAAAAAGGAATTAATTCCATGTTCTCCTTTGTGGGAGAGATGATCATTAATTCCTGCGGAACATAGTCCTACAGCAACAATTATTCTTATAAACAGAAATGATTTCTTTCTGAGTCTGTAAATGGGGATGAGGCTCGTCGGCAGTGTGGCGCGTGGATCCAGCGATCTTTTCCTTCCACTCGAACCGCAGACTCGGTTGTCAACAGGATCTGGTAGGGTCCGTCCCACCTGGGCTGGAGAACCTGTGAAGGAAATTTCCTGATCCACACCCACTCTCCTGGGATGAGGTTGTGCCCTCCTTCAGGTGGTGGTCCCCACGCCTCCAGGACCTGCTCGCGGGCTCCTTGGGTGGCCTCTGTCAGCAACTTGCAATAATACAAAGGAATGGTTGATCCATCTGAGGAAACCCCAGTCTCAGCACCTGTAAGAGAACTTGTTTCAAATTATTAAAGGCGGCTTTTGCTGCGGGAACCAAGGCAATCTTGTCCTTGTACTGCACTCCCCCCTTAAGCAGATCTGTTAAGAGTTGTGCTCACCCTGTAAAAAACATTGCACCCAGGCCCTGTTAAAATTTCACAATGCTAGACACAAAAGGGCCTTATCATAACTGCTTCTATTAGACACTCTAAAGCTGAAGCAACTCAGACTTGTGGGTTTCCTCATCAGGGGAAGCACTCAGAATACCATCAACATACTGAGTGATCACAGCCAGTTGAAGCTACGTGATACCCTGTTCTGCATAGTCATTCTTTGTAATGCATAATATTCCAACCCAATAGATCTGGAATAAAACCACCCATTAAAATCTGGTACTCGGCAAGTAAAACTTGCTGTCCCAATACTCCTGTGGCCTCCTGCCATCTTCCCCTATACATTGCTCTATAGTACACTGTTGAACAGAGGAGTGAAACAAGCAGGACAGTAGTGCTCCAGTATCCCCTAACAGAGAAACCAACACTCCATTAACAGTACATTTTTATCCACTGGACTGGGACAGACTTAGGGAGGCTACAAGGGATTTACAGGATCTAATCGTTAGGTAAACAGATTTTCTCACAAGACGTTATTCTCCCCAGTCTCGATTCTAAACCTACAGCGTTTCAGCATGTCTGGTTTCGAGACATTCGAATAAAACCAAATTGTTTCCACTATTGCAACTAATTGTGTAAATTACAATTTATAATAATTTATAATAATACAAAAACTGTTTAACTACTTTTACGTCCACCAGTACTGTACTTATACGTTTCAGACGCTCTTATATTTTCCAATCTCCTTAAGTTGATTTTCGTCAAGTCTCTTTAGTTACGTCTCTAGCCAGTCCCGCTGGCTAAACACACTCACACCGTCATTTAGTATACCAAAACTCACAGTTACACACATACATGCCGGCACACAAATTCATAAAACACACATACACATCGAGAATATATTTTTCTCTTCGTAATACAATGTGCTGTATTCTTGTTTTACTTCTACATGAATCCTTTTAATTCCTGAAGCGCACTCCAGGTTCGCTGCATTTCTAATTTCGGGTGCGGTACTTTAGCCCACCGGTCAATATCTTACGGTTTTGGATTTGATCGTATGGGGGAAATCAGGGAAGGTAGGTGCGATTGCAGACCCCCTCGACGGGGTGCGAGACAGTGTTAGAGTGGCGCTGTCATCAACGGCGCCAGCCCCTGCTACATCAAGTCCTTTCCCACTTCGAGTGAGAGTACAGATCTGCGGGCGCCCTCCCTCTAACAGGGGAGACCCTGATCCGTCTTTATCACACTCATACCAAGTGTTATCCCAATCAGACCCCCCTTCTCCATATGGCCACTGAGGGAATTGATCCCAATTATTTTCGTTTCCTGCCTGTTTGTTCCCCTGTGGGAGAGCAGGATATAACTTAGTCGCTGGCTGCAGCACATTAACCAGTGCAGCGTGACCAGAAGTTAATTCCTTCTTTAGTTTCTCATTCTCCTGTACTGCCTCTTTTAGCTTTTTTTTTTATACTCTTTCGTAGCGAGTAAAGTATATTTTCTTCCGGGTTTTTATTTTCCCCGTAAACACACTTTTAAGTCACATCCCAATTTCTTTCTTTTTCGTCATGTATCTGCCACTACTGGTGCCGGCCGTGCACCAGGGTGGGAGCTACATGCTTGTGCTTTTGCCAATCAATACTCATATGCTTTCTTTACAGGCGTCTTCGCCCCAAATTCCCTCTGACAAACTCAGCTTTTTCCATATTTTTCTCCTTCTTTTCCGTCAACTTACACTTTTCCGATATTTAAACGGACCCTTCCACCACTTTCTCAAACCATCAGTTAGCGCACATGTTCGGTCTCTTTAAGATTTACTTTTGTCGTGTGTGAGGTAACAGCTCATTCAGTAGGGGGATGCTTTCACTTGAAAAACCTGTGCATTCCTGCACTCATTCAGCCAAAGGCGTCTGTTACCTCCAGATCTAAATACCTCTCAGAGACTTTAGAGAGGATTTACACCGCACTGTTCACAGGTAAGAAACGAGACCTCGAAAACCCCCTTTCTTGATCAGTAATTCACCATCCCCAGAACGCCAGCATCGCTGCTTTTGCCCCGGGGTGGACTTACGCACTGAGCTCAATCAGGGCGATTCTCGGGTCTCAACGTCCTTTAAATCCTGCTACTTAATGCTTTGCTCTTTTATTATGAGGTGTGTTTATGTTAGTGTCGTGCGTGTGTATATGTATTTCACAAACAAGGAAAACACCAAAAACATACATGCATATATCTCTTCTACTCCTGTTTCCTTTAAAACAAAAAAACCCACGCCACGCCAGAAACCACGCCACTCCAATCTGTGCACGATCAAGGCGTAGCTAATCTCAGGACCCCGGGCGTAATTAAAGCCCACACCAATCCTGGATTATACGTGCATTTAATGCACCACTCAGCTCCAGAACCCCGGGCGCAATTAAGGCCCACACCGATCCCGAGCCACAGAACTCCGGGTGCAATTAAGACCCACACCAGTCCTGAACTACGTGCATTTAATGCACCACTTGCTCTAGAACCCCGGGCGCAATTAAGGCCCACGCCGATTCTGAGCCTCAGAACTCCGGGTGCAATTAAGACCCAAACCAGTTCTGACCTTCAGAACTCCGGGTGCAATTAAGACCCACACCAGTCCTGAACTTCACGGTAAGGGTCCAAAACCCGTTCAAAACTCCACGCGCAATTAAGGCATACACCAGCTTCGAACGCCTGTACACAATACCGCGGAACCCCTGCCAGACCAAATTCTGGGCTTACAGCAACCAACCCATTACATACACCGGTGCCTTCCCCGGGCCAGAGGAATTCAGAAACTCACGTTTACTCCGTCATCTCGGGCGATTCTCGCAGGGAGCAGAGATTTCCCAATCGGTCAGAGAGAGTCGGGACTTTTAAATAAAAGAGGAGTCCTTACCTCTTAGTTATGTGCGCGCTGACCGTCTCTCCTGCCGATGGGAAGTTCTGCGCCTTCTGGAGCATCCGCCGACTACGCCAAATTTGTTGTAACAGAAGAAATAAGGTTCTTGATCCTGAGATGAAGTAAAACAGATGAGTTTATTGCATGCAAGGAACAATAAAGCCGAAGTCTTGTTTCCCGCAAGAAACAACAAAACCGAAGCATTGTTCAACGTACTGTTACAAACTTTTGGGTTATATAGTGTTTTCTTCTCCGTTTCTGACGTCACTCGGTCTGATGGTAAAGAGGGGGGTTCATGGTATTTGGCCAGTTTACGATGTTCTGGGCAAATGGTCAGTTTAACATTACACCCAGGGGGGTTCCTAGCTTGCATCTGCAATCCTTATCAGTTAACCCCCTTTCCTGCCATAAACCCCAGCTTGTGACTTAGAAGTCTAAACCCCCTACAGAAAGGATTAAATTCAAACCCCCGTCTTCACATCTTTCTTCAGCTGCAAGATAGCAATGCTAACCACTTCGCCACCATTATAAATGGATGGATATTGAAGTGGAAATCTAATAAGTAAATTGATTCTTAAAAATGTAGAGAGCTTTGAAAAAAATATATTGGTGCTTTTAGATAATATATTTCAAGGATGTAACTGCTGTGCTACAGTGCGTGCAGAATTTTAGAAAACAGTTCGTCAACAAAGTACACTGTTTAGGTTAGTTTAGAAGACAATGTACCAAAACAATATATGCTGTCTGGGTCATTAGAATTAGCTGAAAGTAACCGATAAGCTTTGAATAACAAATCTAGTTTTTCTTCTCTCGCTCTATGATGTAATCTGTTTTCTCTTAGAGAAAGGGGAAGTTTTAGAAGGGACCAAGTGCTGAACTTTTTTACAGCGCAACGTCTTATAAAAACCCTGTACTGCTTGTAACAAATTGAGTCTCTGGTTGCACTTTGCGAAGTGGCAGCAGGGCTCCCAATATTGCAATATTGAAATAAAGACCTTACTCAGGTGAGAACTCTCTTTTGTGGCTTCCTTGATAGTTATATTTCCATGACAATATCTTAGTTATCTTTCTAGTTCACAGGTTTGCATGCATGATTTAATTTTGAAAGCCACTGAGACATCAGGTACTACTGTTGTATTTATGAAAAAGAAACAAAACAAAAAACATACTAACAACTGTGCCATCCTACTCCTTAGTTAATACATTTTATTATTCATAAACAGTTAACATTGTTAGCAAAATATTTTGAATTATATTTAACCCTATTTTTTCTTTAGTTTTGTATTTAACTTATTATATGATAGTCAGACTTAATGTATATTTGAACAATGAAAATATATTTTTACAAGATGCGGGGGAAAGTGCAACATCTTATTACAGTGCTAAATTTAATATTATTGATTGCTAATAGTTTATGCTAACACCTAACTTTCTTAATTCGATGTATTTAAAACAGTGAACTAAGTGTAACATACTATTCAGAAATACAATCGAAAATAGTTTTGTGGTGTTTGTATGGATGAAACGTTTCTAAAATGTATAACGTAACAAAATTAAAGACGATTAAAATCTGTAATCTTTCCACTTGTAATGTCATTAGACAGAACAACACGTTTCTGGTTTGTTTTAATTAGTATTAGTTAGTAGTTAGTAGTTTTAATTTAATTAGTATTGCAATTCGCACTGATTCCCTTGCGAAGATATGGACTTAAGAATATTCGTGCCTGGTCAAAAAATGGCATTAAGCACTTAAAATTAATATGGTTAATAATAGTAAACTGTAACATGCTGTAACAAGATCGGTTAAACTGCGAAGAAAATGCTTTCAGAGAAAATGTTTCAGGTGTGAAGAACATAGATCTCCAATGCAATTTCAACCAAACCTGTTCCCACACACCCTGCCCCCACTACCATTAGAATATACACAAAGCACTGAAATCTTTCGAGCTAATGATCAGGTGACCCGAGAGAGAGCGAGAGAAACACCAAGGGGTGCGGAACCAGGGAACTATTTACATGGAAAACGGGCGATCTCCCCAGACTGTCCGCCCGTTTCACTGTTACCTGGATACCTCTTTATTTAGAACTCACTAACACTGATTTTTAGTTTAGAAGGATTCAAGTAGGGTTTTAGATGAAAGGCAGCGACCTTAATCAAGCCCAAATCATAATTGAACCCATTCAGAGCCTACATTACATTTTAGCGTTTCATTCTGAGCAGAAGACCCTCACACCTGAAGAAGGCTTGCGTTTTCTCTCTTCTCTTTTAAGCATGTGTACAATGTGTAATACAATTACAATGTGTAATTACAATGCGAATCGTATGAGGGTGGGGGGGAGGTGTCTTTCGCTGGAAATCTCGCCTGCTTCTACTTTACGAGCACAACCCCCTCTCTGCCGGAGTGCTGGCTGTGACGAATTAAACCGGTTTCACAGGTTTCAATCACAGACCATGTGACATGGGAGTCAGGAAACTAACACACAGCGCCACCGGATTTGATAACACTATAAAAACGCTATAAAATAATGTGACTAGGCACAGAACAAGTTTACAGCACAGTACAATAATAAATGCTGACCATGACTTTAGAAGCATAAATTGCCTTACACTCAATTTAAACACAAGCTGTCTTTAGCCCTCTAAGCTGGTTCATACAGAAATGTAGAGATCCAGGCTCAGAACACACAGCTTCATTAGCGAATACATATGCAGGACAACTAGAGAAGACGTTTTACAGAGGATGGATTTTTAGAAACATCCCATCAGTGACATCACTGAAGTCAACTCCTAGGTACTGTAACTGTCGTGTGGATAGTTTCACAAGAATCAGACAAAGGTTTAAGCATCGCTTGTTCTAGATAAAACTGCAAAAAAAACAACAACAACCCATAATGTACTTCCTTGCGGCTCTGTTTGCCCAAATCATATATTCACAACGTGAAATCTAGAAAATAATATTACGTAACCAAAATCCGCAATATGGAAACAGAACCTGTGTAATTGTTGATAGATGATGTACTCGTAACATTTTTTCAAGACGAACTACAACATTTAAAAAATGACTTGTATGTACTTGATATCTCTAATCAATCCACGGGTCCCAGCACAAAACGAAACTAAAACGCATACCGTTTCGCGCTTCTTATTAGTTGCTCAAAAGTAATTTGACCGTATGAAATGCATAATATAAACCTAGAAACATATACGTGAGCAGTACTTAAGCACTGTAGTATCGGTGTTAAGACATACCTCTCAGTCTCCTCCTCTCTTGCCAAAACCCGTTGCTTTCTTGCTGTGGTGAGATTGGTGGTAATGCAAAGACGCCACATACTGCCGACAGACGAGAGTGTTGCGGGAGAAGAGAGAAGTGATGGAAGATTGAAGAGTGTCCTAGGTGGAGCCAAGATGAAGTGTCACAATTGCATAGGGGAGGATTTCAAATATTTAAGATGGTAAAAATAACCGGAAGTGATCCCCCAGTCCGGCGCAGTCTGACGTACTTCTGTCATATAAAGTAATACTAGATGTCGAACTGGAGCCTCACCATTTGCATAAGTGAGGCTCCAGTTATACATCTAGTTTCACTTTAAATGACAAAACTGAAGAGACTTAAAAGAGCTGGAGAGGATTTCTTACAACTTTTGAGCCGGCACAGTTTTCGAAAACGTTTTCTTCACGCTGCACTATACAACACAGACAGCCAAGAGTCTCCAAAACAAAACAAATTGACAGATAGGAGAAAAGTCCCACTCGTCCTAAAGTTCCCAAAATCCAGCACTGAGCGTAAACAAAGTGTTCAAGTAGCGTGGGAATGCTACCCCTAATGCTAGCTGGAGTTTGAGTGTCTGGTTCAGAGTTTGCTCAAGAGTTTACCTTTCACAGATGCGCAAAGATGAATGTTGAGGGTGCACGCTTCAAGGCGCCTTACAGTGCAGGGAGTTATTAGAGACTATTCGTGACGTGTGCTCGTTCCCATATACCGTACGCCCCGGGTTGCAGTGCTAGGATGACGTCCAATACCGCTTCGGCACGTAACGGCATTATATTCAAGTGCAGGACGTGAGGGTTTTATTTTGTTCGTTTTGTTCTGCTCTGCTTTGCTTTGTTTTGCTTTCCATGGCGTTCGTAAGAGCGTCAATAAAAAGGCGATTCCTGCATCTAACACGAATGTAAGAGCTATTTCAAGTGCGGCTTCTAAAATGCTTGTAGACATTTGTCTGTTGTTGATTGTTTTTTTGTGTCTAACAAAGTGCCATTTTCCTGTCCGGACGGGGAGACTTTATCATTCCCACATGAAGCAACCCTTAATTCCTCGGAGGCGTGTCTGTCTGCAAGGTTTGTATTTTGGAAAGGTTTTTTTTTTAACGGAGAACGACTTTGAAAAAGATTTCCGCCGGCGTCTCGCGATCCGTGTGAGATTGTAGCAAGAACATGGTGCGGCTTCTTAAATGCTTGTGGACATTTGTCTGTTGTTGATTGTTTCTTTGTGTCTAACAAAGTGCCATTTTCCTGTCCGGACGGGGAGACTTTATCATTCCCACATGAAGCCACCCTTAAGTCCTCTGAGGCGTGTCTGTCTGCAAGGCTTGTATTTTGGAAAGGTTTTTTTTTTAATGGAGAACGACTTTGAAAAAGGTTTCCGCCAGCGCCTCACGATCCATGTGAGATTGTAGCAAGAACGCAGCAACAGCAGTGCTCACTGTAGTCGTGGCCGAGTGGTTAAGACGATGGACTAGAAATCCATTGGGGTCTCCCTGCGCAGGTTCGAATCCTACCGACTACGGTGTTCTCCTCACGTCGTCGTGTGCTGGCGCAAGCAAGGAAAAATGCCTTTCTGCTTTTCCTGGTGGTTTTAAAATGCGAGATCGCTTGTACCCGCTGCCTTGGAAAGAAATGTCTACATGTTTACTTGCACATTGTCTATTGTTTGTTTGTACATTGTCTTGATGCACTGTTTGCACTTTGTCTTGTTTTTTACACTTGTTTTACAATCGAGAGACCTTCTGTAAGTAAGAATTCCATTGTACCAGTACCGGTTACATATGGCAATAAAGTTCAAGTTCAAATGCTTCAGCGTCCGCAAACGGCATTTTGCAGCTGGAAGCAGATGGCGACGCTTTTTGCGGTCGCGTGTCTTGTGCCCCATTTCCGGCCTTTAACATCGAATCAATAAAGCTGTTAGAACCGACACCATAGGTGCTTTTCTTACAACTTTTGATCTGACTCAGTTTCGGAATGCAATTCCTGAACACTGTGAGAGACAACCTACAGATGCAGCCATTCAAAATGAGCGGTAAAAACCCGTGGTACAGTAACCAACCCGCAGGGCACCGTAGGGCACCGCGGTAAGTGATTGGCTGGCCAAAATGACCGACAGGGGCACTCGTGGTGCATTGGTTGGTAGTGAAAAGATTTAATCATCTAATGTCTTTACTGTGCACATTTCAATCTGCTTAGTTTTGAATATTTATATGGAATTTTACCACTAAAGGGAAATTTTAGTAGCTGAGCATAAAAAGAAGAGGAGCATAACGCATCTGAAGGTCATAAACGATATTAATTTAGGAACATAAACATTACTGTATGTACATAAACTGTACTGTGTATGGCTGGTCTTGATAGTTTAAAGAAAAAATACACACCAGTCTTCCATTTCTCCCTAAACATTTTAAGCATGAAAGTTGTATGAAACGGTACCCAAATATTTGATTGCTGTATAGAATGAATTTTAATTTTTAAAAATTATTTAACACGAAAATTAAGCTGTTTACATCTTCCGCCTGAGAACAGTCACCCGTTGCTACCCAACGCAGAAACACAGCCACTAACTAGCAAAGAGAGGATATTAGCTAGCTAATATGATAAAGAAATAAATGATTATTTTGTTTATTTCTTTTGCACATTTATTTGAACATTTCCATCGATTGTACAAGCACTTGGAAACTGTCCAATCCCTAGTTCATCAAGCATTTACCGGTCTGGTGCCGGTCTGTGTCTTCTAGGATATAATGCCAGCGAACTCTTGTTTTTATGTCCACTATAACTACGCTGGGCAAACGTTCCGAGGTCAAATTCTTCCAGCACGGGGGTACCTTTAAAGCGGAGACGACGGCACCGAAATTTTTTGGCGCGCCTTCTCTTTAAAGCCCTGGCCAAATATGAAGACAGTACGTACAGTTATAATTCAAACGGAATTAAAAACTACACATCCCAGTTACCATGGTGGTGCTTGTGATCATTGCGTTTAACCAACGAAACAGGGCGAAAAATCAGTCACATGACTTTGGGGCAGAGTTTCGAAAGCTTAACCTATCAGCAACAAAGCGAAATTTACACGATAGGCTACCTCAAACTGTCAGTTACACGACTGTGTATGTCGCTTAAGCCACTCCTATTTGGCATTTTAGTTATGGAGGCGAGAAGACGCCCCCTCTCTGGGTGTCTGATTTGCCGCCATCTTTAACTGTTCGGTGTCCGAATCGGAGTAGCTACGCATACGAAATAAAGTTAATCCCAACTACAAAACATATATTTTTGTGGTAAGAGGGCGCAAAACATCAGTATTTACTGCTATTAATTACTGTACGATTTATAGTTGAAATCTGAGCCTAGATATAAAGTTAGATATAAAGTTAAAATCTCGACAAAGCAATGTAGGAAATACAGAGAAAATAAATCCTTTCTGACATCTAAAATCAGTTTCGATCAAGGTCTCTAAAACGAACAAGAAAAAGAGGATTTTCGGAGGGCAATTACGCTGTGTTTATATAGAATAACTGATTTATGAGCAATCTAATTTCTTGTTCGTTTAAAACAGTGAAATGTCAGCTGCAAAAGATCGCACCAGAAACAGCACTCTCTCTGCCTGTCATAGACGTTCAGGAAAGGCTGAATGAAGTCATGTCAAGTACAATAATTCGGTGATCAATAATAACAGTTGTAGGACAGTATACAGATGCAGCCATTCAAAATGAGTGAGGTATTTCGCGGCATACCCCGGTGGGCGTGTCGCAGTATCACGCAGTATGACGCAGTTAACGTGGTGTCACGTGGTTAACTATCCGGCGTCGCCTTGTAAAACCGCCAGGGGGAGCTTAACCTCTCATGTACAGCATTTGAGCCTTTAATTTTGAACTGTGTATTACAGCATGTTAATCATCAGTCATTAAAATGTTGGTATATTTTATGAAAGCAAGATTGCTCAGTTGGACAAAAGTACACAACCTACCTTTATCAGAAATATTTATGCATCAAAGCCTTTACTGAAGATATTACTAATAGTATTAATAATGGATGACTTTGGACAAGCTGTATACTCAAAGTATAATTTCTTTAGCACATTTGTACAAGCACTTGGAATCTGTCCAAGCCATACTTTGTCAGGCATTTTGTTTTACTTCAACGGGCATAAAAACTTCCTTGCTTTTAACAGGGCGTTTCATAATTTCTAACTACGAAAATGATTTAAAATGCGACACCTATCATTCAACTAGAGCTTAAAATATCACAAGGATCCTCAAGAGCACAGCAAAGAGTGTATTAAAAGACACTTGTATTTATCAACGCTTTCTTTTCCGTATACCAGATTTTATGGAACCACTTCAGAGGGGTGTCAGCCAGTCAGATTCCAGGAATCGGCACTTTAAAGGAAAAATACACACCAGTATTCCATTTCTCCCTAACGATTTTAAGCATCGAAGTATTTAACTAGCATGTGAAATAGCGTGTGAAAAAGTGGTAGTTTTAAGCTTTTCTGCTAATATAATATGGAATCGCGTATCTAAAGAATTTAATAACGGTATTCGTGTGCTGCGACAGGGCTGTGTAGGGCTGTTTCGCCTGTTTGTTCATGCGTGCTATCTTGTAGCCGACTGGTCTAGGTGCGTGACTACCAGCTGGCAGGTTGTGTGTTTGAATCCAGCTGGTGCTAGACTTTTCTTTTAACAAACATTTCTTCGAAAAAATAGAATAGCGATATTATGGACAATCAATTGACTTTTATATTTCAAAATATCGCAACATGATCGATATTTGCGATATTTTGAACATATCTTCCCTTCTGACAGTGGTTCCTGCTTCTATTGTGTGTGTGTGTGCAACAGAGTAAATTTTTATAGAGAAATGGAGGCTGGACAGTATGTGTTACAATATAAACATTTATATTGATTTAAATCGTGTTCTGATTTAAATCGCAAACGCGTGTTTAATTATATGTGTTTTTTAATCATAATCAGGCAAATGCAACATAAATTGATAGAGTATCTTTGTCTTCTAAGTATCTTAATAAACTTTCAGCATAGCTTTCTACCCATCAAGATTTATATTTCTTGGGATTTTGGGATCAAATGTGGAAGGATTAGATTATAATCGTTTTTATTTGTCAAATACGTGATTGTATTTCTGAATGTTATGTGACACCTACAGTAGTTCACTGCTTTAAATACATCGAATTAAGAAAGTTATGTGTAGCACTTTAGAACTTTTTTCTGAACCAGGGAAAATCTGATCATGTTTCTCTATAACAATAATAAAAAACTTTATTTTACATATCGCCTTTAAAAGTGGCATCTCAAAGCAATACAGTAGATCGAAAAACAGTTAAAAGGGACCAAATTAAATACCAGACAATCGCAAACGCGTTTTCAATAAAATTATTTTATTCATTCAGCAGTTTGTGAGAGGGACATCCAGCAGGGAGAGACACACACACCGGTTTTCATTGACAAAATTGTTTTTTTTCAATTCCTCTTGTCTAACAGGAATGTTTTGTTTGTGGACAGACTGTTAGACAAGAGGAAAAGACCGCCTCCTCCTACGAAGCATTAATCGCGTATCTAAGGAAAATTGCAGTATACCTTTGTTCATGCACATCATTATACAGTACAGTATCTCAATTTGTATTTCGATTAAAAAAAATCGTTTGCCCAGCCACTACTGTTGTTATTGTTTTTATCCTGTAAAGCGTTTCCTTTTTCTGCGTTTTCCATTTCCTTTTTCTGATCACTCGCTTTCTGGATACACATCTCACCTGTCCTGTTCTTTGTTTTCCTGGTTTGCTGATTATGCCTGCTGCGGTCCACTCCTACCCTCACACCTAAAGAATACTATTTTAAATTTCTTGGCGCAGTTCATTAACCCTTGTATGTGCTGTCCGCGCCGAAAATGCAATTAAAAAAAAGTCAAAAAACGCGCTCAAAATACAATTTATAGCTTAATAAGATACACTCCACAGGCAAAATTAAAGACAAAATTAAAGACGATTAAAATCTGTAATCTTTCCACTTGTACTGTGAGTCATCGGACAGTTTCTGCTTTGTGTAAGGATGGTGAGAAAGCTGTGCTCAATGTATTTAAGGGACTTAAAAGTTAAAGGAGATGCTTCATATTGCTTGACTAATTTTAAAAACCAAGTTATAAATGCAGACGCTCCCTCGGTGCCGCGCCGGGTGTAAATATCAAAGTATACATTCCCAACAAGAATTGTACCCATCTGTCATGCAAATAAAACACCTTGAATTGAATTGAATTGAGGGAGAGAGGGGGGTAGTGGGACAGAGATACTGTAGACAGACTCAAGGCAAATAAAATACTTATGGGTACGCAGGCATTCACGACAGCAACATACGAAACGTTTGCACGTACTGTATAGTTAAGTTATTACTTGGTTTTCAAAATGCAACGAAATACAATATTGTTGTTGCTGCTGTTCTGGTTGTTTTTATCCCGTAAAGCGTTTTGAGAAGCCACCTTTAAAGGCGATATATACTGTAAAACCGCTGATTCTTATGGAATGTGTTCCGCAGGAGATTTAAATTTTTATTTATTTATTTTTTAATCACGTATCTTAGGAAATCTCAGTATAACTTTGTTCATGAACAGTGGCATGTTACATTATCATTCGTTTTTTAACAAGGCTCGCCAGCTAATGTGAATCGAAACCTGTCTTGCTAGCTTTTAAAGTCGTGCATGTGTAAACTGTACTAGAGGGCATGCAAGTTACTCTGCCCCTTTCAGCTGCAGGGAGTCCCTCTGCTGCAACACACAGCAGACAGAACGGGAGACTATTGCCTTTCATATCTGACTCCAGTGAAGTAAAAGGGGTGTCTAAAGGGGTGATTTCAGACCACATTCTAGTTACTTTATTTTGTTTACTTTTAACATTTTTGTAATTTACAGTAGATGTCACAATAGAAGCCCGAAGCCTATTATACTCAGTCTAGCCTTGGATCCTCTGAGTCCCATGACTCAGTCTTGTCTGCTTTCCTAGAATAAAACCAGTTAAGTCTTGTGTACTATGCAATTTATATTTTCCGATTCCATGCATTCCCTTAATGTTTAGAGTTTACTATATTCTCCAGACTCAAACACATAAGTACTAATAGCTCTGTCCCTTTAGGAGACTCTTTGCAGTACTGTGTCCCACTACCCCCATGAATTCTTTAGGTTGGGTCTAATATTTTCCAGTAATATACTGAATGGGATACAAAATGCTGTCAGGCAGGTAACAGAAAAGAGAAAAATATAAATATTTCCATTTTACAGACGTTCACACATTTATAACATTTTGGCTCAATAAAAAGCTAACCCAATAATTAAATGTGATAAAGTATAGTTTGGATGTTTATACATTCATGTTAATCGTATTCTTGATTTATTTCATGTTTCATTTGCTAACTTAGAGCATATTGTGCAATGAAGAATAAAATAGCTGCATGACAAGTGACTTCCTTCTCTCAGTGGAAATTAAAAGATAGCCTGATAAATTATAATAAGACAGTAAGAAAGGTTCCAATCAGGAGGAGACAATTCTTTCCATTTTTTTGTTTGATTGCTGGTAGCAAACTGATCTGAGGATCTACTCCAGCTCTTTCTCTTTTTATCATACAGTAAATCTTATTTTCTTGCTTTCTGAAACACAATATAACAAAAAATAACCTCACAAAATCAAAGAAAAAATCCTTGCTCCCCCCCCTTCCCTTGGCAGTACTTCCTCCCATGCTTTTAACTAAGGGCATCTAAAATACTGTCAAACAGCTACAATGGTATCTCTGTACAAGGCTTTGACTGTGTCAATCACAGCACCTACCATTCCCTTACCAGCAACAACATGGATTCTAACACTCAGACATTAAAAAAAGTCAGGCCAAGAGAGAAAATACCGAGCTTTACAACATGCGGTACCAGTAACATTTTACCCACAGTAGACTCACCAACCAGATGTGTTTCAGTTTCTGTGATAAGCCTAGATTAATCATATCCTCTCCTCTAGTAGGAGCACCAAGTGTAAACATGTAACGCCCCTATTAAAAATAATGGCAAAACAGAAGTTCACTCTTTCTAGAACATACCTTCCTATGGACACTCCTAAAATGTATAAAATAGTGTCCACAGCATCTCATAATAGAGGCAAATGGGGAACTTCAAACTCATTTCATACAATGCCATCCATGAGGGGTTAAATACACCCTGAGAGAAATTAATTTCTGGATAATTCAACGGCTGTGATTTCTGGAATATGTATTATCCCAAATATTTTCAAAAGAAATTGAATCATTTCAATGAATCTGTGCCATTCAAGTACCTGCTCCAGACAGTAACCACTGCTAAGGGTTTATATGAAGCTTGCATTAAAAGACTTTAAAAAAATGTCATGTTCCCATAAAAAAGTCATGCCTTGGAGTATAGACCCCCAAAGGAATGCCATAGACTCAAACTGCAAAATAAACACATACAGAAAGAAAGTATTTGTATTGTGATTGCAAATCCTGGTATGAGTGATTGGTATGACTTTCCTCATTACAAATCTCTTATTAGAATTTAAATTTCTCTGTAACTCCAGGTCAGAACAGAGAAAATGTAACTGCCTTAAGGAGTTTACAATTATGAAAAATAGAAGGATAAGCATGATACGTATGTCTTCTGTCATTTTCTAAGTCATGTTACTGAGCACCAAATCTTATTGAGAATATGAATCCATTTAAGGTTTATACCATTAAAGTAAAGGTTTATTCCATGCTGAAAATGTTTGTACCAGACTTTTTTGAGCCCTGTTTAATTGTGTCTGAAGTCTGATGTTGTAAATTTTATTGTTAAAAAGATCCATGAAAATGTCACTACTAAAGTTAGCTGGTACTGTTGGTATTGTAAGTGGCAAGTAGAGCTCATATTTTAGATTTTGTGTAGTTGCTAGCTTTGAACTGTGTGTTGGATGCACATGAATTGAAGGAATGGGCAAACATAGCTGATGCGGATCCACAGAGCCAGCATATTAAGATGTTTATAATTAGAGGCAATTTGTTTAAATAACTAGGTATGGATACTGATGTGCAAGAGAGGTGGAAAGGCTGTTTCCTTAAGCCAGCCCTATAAAATGTTTTATTCTCAGTGAGATGCTGCCATTTCATAGTGGGTTTCTAACACTGTGTATAGTTCCATCCACACAGTGCCTTTACTTCCATCCATTTCTAATCTCTTTATCCAGTACAGAGGATTTGGAGCCTATCCCAGTAAGCGACGGACACAAGGCAGAATACACCCTGGACATAGCGCCAGTCCATCACAGGACAGACAGACACAAACACACACACACCAGGGCCAGTTTAAATCTAACCTCAGAACCTTTCTTTTCAGAAGACTTAGTGTCTGTATCTGCTTCATTTTCTAATTTTGGTAGCACCTCTAACTGCTTGTCTTTCTTATATGCATTTACTTTGTAATCTGTGGTCCTTTTATCTGTTTTTACATCTACTGTATTGCTTTGAGATGCCACCTTTAATGGTGATATATCAAATAAAGTTTTTTATTATTGTTATAGGGAAACATGATCAGATTTAAAAAGATCTAAAGTATACTAGTTTGTCACTCTTCTCATTCCCTTTGCTAAATGACTTTTCATACTAGTCTGATCAATCTAACTGCCAGTTTTCTGTGCTTTCTCTATCCTGCTAGATTTGCAATTATTCTGAAAATTTTCATCTTGAAATAACTCATTTCTAAATACCTTTTTCACTGTTAACATCTTGCAGCAACTCTGCGACAAAATATACACTCTGACAGTTCATCCCGCTACCAACATTAAATAAAACAAATCTTAAGATTTCTAGATTTATGTCTTTATTTAGTGGTTTCATTAGTGACAAAGGCTAAACTTTCTTGGAAAAATGTCTTTTATGTGTTGCGGAAAAAACTGACTCGCTTTAACAAAATATGTTTACAAATCCTTTCACCTGGCATTTTCGTAGTTAGAAATTATGGAACGCTCTGTTAAAGGCAAGGGAGTTTTTATGTCCGTTGCAGTTCTTTTGCAACATGAATATAATTATATCGTTATTAATTTCTTGAGATATGCGATTCCATATTATATTCCCTTTTAATCAAATTCTAAAAGTATGCTTGTTGACTCCGGTATCGCGTTAGTTAAAGACTTCGATGCTTAAAATGTTTAGGGAGAAATGGAATACTGGTGTGTATGTTTTCTTTAAAGTACCGAGACCAGCCATATACTGTATGTTTAAGTTCCAAAATTAATATCGTTTATGGACTTCACACGCGTTGCAGTATGCTCCTATTCTTTTTATGCTTAGGCACTAAGATCTCCCTTCTGCTTTGTGTAAGGATGGTATCAAAAGCAATCTTAAGTGATGACAAACCACTACAATAACAACAGTAGTGGCTGGCTCAATGTATTTAAGGGACTTAAACGTAAAAGGAGATGCTTCATATTGCTTGACTAATTTTAAAAACTAAGTTATAAATGCAGACGCTCCCTCAGTGCGCTCCTCTGGTGCGCCGGCTCTTACACAGTGCCTGTCTGCCGAAAGCATTACAATATACATACCCAACACTGCTTGTACCCATCTGTCATGCAAATATAACACCTTGAATTGAATTGAATTGAGGGGAGAGGGGGGGAATACTAAAGACAATACTGGCTCAATACCAATACGGGCTTTGACGTGCTAATGCGTTGGTTTAACAGTCCGGGTGTGGCAGGCTTCCAATGTCAACTCGACTCGATTGGAAGACAATGAACGTATTTTAGCCCTAAATGAATTAATAGCAAACATGGTTTACATAAAATACATTTTTCCAAGAAAGTTTATAATAATACGATCTATAGTTGAAATCTGAGCCTACTTTAAAAATAAAGGAAAAGCATTTTCAGAGAGCAATCACGCTGTGTTTATGTAGAAAAAGCGATTAGGTTTATGAGCAATCTAATTACCTATTCGCATAAAACGCTATATAAAATAAAGTTTATTTAGAGATGAATGATCAGTGTCGCAGTTTAAATAATGGGAGTCAGGAAACTAACACACAATTAAATTTGCCTGTGGAGTGTATCTTATTAAGCTATAAATTGTATTTTGAGCGCGTTTTTTGACTTTTTTTTAATTGCATTTTCGGCGCGGACAGCACATACAAGGGTTAATGAACTGCGCCAAGAAATTTAAAATAGTATTCTTTAGGTGTGAGGGTAGGAGTGGACCGCAGCAGGCATAATCAGCAAACCAGGAAAACAAAGAACAGGACAGGTGAGATGTGTATCCAGAAAGCGAGTGATCAGAAAAAGGAAATGGAAAACGCAGAAAAAGGAAACGCTTTACAGGATAAAAACAATAACAACAGTAGTGGCTGGGCAAACGATTTTTTTTAATCGAAATACAAATTGAGATACTGTACTGTATAATGATGTGCATGAACAAAGGTATACTGCAATTTTCCTTAGATACGCGATTAATGCTTCGTAGGAGGAGGCGGTCTTTTCCTCTTGTCTAACAGTCTGTCCACAAACAAAACATTCCTGTTAGACAAGAGGAATTGAAAAAAAACAATTTTGTCAATGAAAACCGGTGTGTGTGTCTCTCCCTGCTGGATGTCCCTCTCACAAACTGCTGAATGAATAAAATAATTTTATTGAAAACGCGTTTGCGATTGTCTGGTATTTAATTTGGTCCCTTTTAACTGTTTTTCGATCTACTGTATTGCTTTGAGATGCCACTTTTAAAGGCGATATGTAAAATAAAGTTTTTTATTATTGTTATAGAGAAACATGATCAGATTTTCCCTGGTTCAGAAAAAAGTTCTAAAGTGCTACACATAACTTTCTTAATTCGATGTATTTAAAGCAGTGAACTGCTGTAGGTGTCACATAACATTCAGAAATACAATCACGTATTTGACAAATAAAAACGATTATAATCTAATCCTTCCACATTTGATCCCAAAATCCCAAGAAATATAAATCTTGACGGGTAGAAAGCTATGCTGAAAGTTTATTAAGATACTTAGAAGACAAAGATACTGTATCAATTTATGTTGCATTAGCCTGATTATGATTAAAAAACACATATAATTAAACACGCGTTTGCGATTTAAATCAGAACACGATTTAAATCAATATAAATGTTTATATTGTAACGCATACTGTCCAGCCTCCATTTCTCTATAAAAATTTACTCTGTTGCACACACACACACAATAGAAGCAGGAGCCACTGTCAGAAGGGAAGATATGTTCAAAATATCGCAAATATCGATCATGTTGCGATATTTTGAAATATAAAAGTCAATTGATTGTCCATAATATCGCTATTCTATTTTTTCGAAGAAATGTTTGTTAAAAGAAGAGTCTAGCACCAGCTGGATTCGAACACACAACCTGCCCGCTGGTAGTCACGCACCTAGACCAGTCGGCTACAAGACAGCACGCATGAACAGGTAGGCGAAACAGCCCTACACAGCCCTGTCGCAGCATACGAATACCGTTATTAAATTCTTTAGATACGCGATTCCATATTATATTAGCAGAAAAGCTTAAAACTACCACTTTTTCACACGCTATTTCACATGCTAGTTAAATACTTCGATGCTTAAAATCGTTAGGGAGAAATGGAATACTGGTGTGTATTTTTTTCTTTAAAGTACCAAGACCAGCTATATACTGTATGTTTATGTTCCAAAATTAATATCATTTATGGCCTTCACACGCGTTACAGTATGCTCCTATTCTTTTTATGCTCAGCTACTAAGATTTCCCTTCAGTGGTAAAATTCAATATCTACAACGGGCACAGCAAAGACGTTTACTGTACTGTAAGTCTTTCTACGACAGACCAACGGACCACGAGTGCCCCTGTTGGTCAACCAATCACGTACTGCGGTGCCACGCGTCATCTTGCGTCACACTGAGCGACGCCACCTGCGGTACGTGTCTGTAACGCGCACTTTGAATGGCTGCATCTGTATAAGGAGGATAAGGATTTTGAAGTTGACTCGAAATCTGATAGGTAACCAGTGCAAGGACTTGAAAACAGGTGTAATGCATCCCTGATAGGATTCTTGCTGTCATATTCTGAACATATTGAAGATTGCTCAGTGTGGATTTAATTTCCCCAGTGAACAGGATGTGCATTTATTAATTCTAGAAAAAAAGCCTTTCTTGATTTCTCTAGTTCCCTTTAAAATAAACTATTATTCCGCAATGCAGAGTATTACATGGCCAGTATTTACACATGATATTTGTGATTTAAAGAAATTAACACAAGCAGCTTTTGGAGATTTTAAGTGTTGGCTGAGTTATTGCAGGATAAAAGACTAGAGATGTTGGCAAGAAGAAGATAATTTGGGGAAAGCTGAGGAATACACTTATAACAAGAACACTTCCTAATGGGGTTAGGCATACTTTTGATGAAGATGATGAAGTTAACAGACTATATGTTTACATAGATACTGAAATAAGGATTGTATTTTAGATTATGTGTAGTTGCTGGCATTGAACTGTGTGTTGGATGCACATGAATTGAAGGAATGGGCAAACATAGCTGATGCGGATCCACAGAGCCAGCATATTAAGATGTTTATAATTAGAGGCAATTTGTTTAAATAACTAGGTATGGATACTGATGTGCAAGAGAGGTGGAAAGGCTGTTTCCTTAAGCCAGCACTATAAAATATTTTATTCACAGTGAGATGCTGCCATTTCATCGTGGGTTTTTAACACTGTGTATAGTTCCATCCACACAGTGCCTTTACTTCCATCCATTTCTAATCTCTTTATCCAGTACAGAGGATTTGGAGCCTATCCCAGTAAGCAACGGACACAAGGCAGAATACACCCTGGACATAGCGCCAGTCCATCACAGGACAGACAGACACAAACACACACACACCAGGGCCAGTTTTCCCATAAACCAATTAACTTACCAGTATGTTTCGGAGTGCGAGAGGGAGTCATATCACACATATGGAGAAAAACCATGTAACCCAGAGAGAACATGTAAACCCCACACACACAGGATGGCAGAAATTGAACCTAAGACCCCAGTGCTGCAAGATAGCAATGCTAACCACTTCGCCACCATTATAAATGGATGGGTATCTTAGTTATCTTTCTGGTTCACAGGTTTGCATGCATAATTTAATTTTGAAAGCCACTGAGACATCAGGTACTACTGTTGTATTTATGAAAAAGAAACAAAACAAAAAACATACTAACAACTGTGCCATCCTACTCCTTAGTTAATACATTTTATTATTCATAAACAGTTAACATTGTTAGCAAAATATTTTGAATTATATTTAACCCTATTTTTTCTTTAGTTTTGTATTTAACTTATTATATGATAGTCAGACTTAATGTATATTTGAACAATGAAAATATATTTTTACAAGATGCGGGGGAAAGTGCAACAGCTTATTACAGTGCTAAATTTAATATTATTGATTGCTAATAGTTTATGCTAACACCTAACTTTCTTAATTAGATGTATTTAAAACAGTGAACTAAGTGTAACATACTATTCAGAAATACAATCGAAAATAGTTTTGTGGTGTTTGTATGGATGAAACGTTTCTAAAATGTATAACGTAACAAAATTAAAGACGATTAAAATCTGTAATCTTTCCACTTGTAATGTCATTAGACAGAACAACACGTTTCTGGTTTGTTTTAATTAGTATTAGTTAGTAGTTAGTAGTTTTAATTTAATTAGTATTGCAATTCGCACTGATTCCCTTGCGAAGATATGGACTTAAGAATATTCGTGCCTGGTCAAAAAATGGCATTAAGCACTTAAAATTAATATGGTTAATAATAGTAAACTGTAACATGCTGTAACAAGATCGGTTAAACTGCGAAGAAAATGCTTTCAGAGAAAATGTTTCAGGTGTGAAGAACATAGATCTCCAATGCAATTTCAACCAAACCTGTTCCCACACACCCTGCCCCCACTACCATTAGAATATACACAAAGCACTGAAATCTTTCGAGCTAATGATCAGGTGACCCGAGAGAGAGCGAGAGAAACACCAAGGGGTGCGGAACCAGGGAACTATTTACATGGAAAACGGGCGATCTCCCCAGACTGTCCGCCCGTTTCACTGTTACCTGGATACCTCTTTATTTAGAACTCACTAACACTGATTTTTAGTTTCGAAGGATTCAAGTAGGGTTTTAGATGAAAGGCAGCGACCTTAATCAAGCCCAAATCATAATTGAACCCATTCAGAGCCTACATTACATTTTAGCGTTTCATTCTGAGCAGAAGACCCTCACACCTGAAGAAGGCTTGCGTTTTCTCTCTTCTCTTTTAAGCATGTGTACAATGTGTAATACAATTACAATGTGTAATTACAATGCGAATCGTATGAGGGTGGGGGGGAGGTGTCTTTCGCTGGAAATCTCGCCTGCTTCTACTTTACGAGCACAACCCCCTCTCTGCCGGAGTGCTGGCTGTGACGAATTAAACCGGTTTCACAGGTTTCAATCACAGACCATGTGACATGGGAGTCAGGAAACTAACACACAGCGCCACCGGATTTGATAACACTATAAAAACGCTATAAAATAATGTGACTAGGCACAGAACAAGTTTACAGCACAGTACAATAATAAATGCTGACCATGACTTTAGAAGCATAAATTGCCTTACACTCAATTTAAACACAAGCTGTCTTTAGCCCTCTAAGCTGGTTCATACAGAAATGTAGAGATCCAGGCTCAGAACACACAGCTTCATTAGCGAATACATATGCAGGACAACTAGAGAAGACGTTTTACAGAGGATGGATTTTTAGAAACATCCCATCAGTGACATCACTGAAGTCAACTCCTAGGCACTGTAACTGTCGTGTGGATAGTTTCACAAGAATCAGACAAAGGTTTAAGCATCGCTTGTTCTAGATAAAACTGCAAAAAAAACAACAACAACCCATAATGTACTTCTTTGCGGCTCTGTTTGCCCAAATCATATATTCACAACGTGAAATCTAGAAAATAATATTACGTAACCAAAATCCGCAATATGGAAACAGAACCTGTGTAATTGTTGATAGATGATGTACTCGTAACATTTTTTCAAGACGAACTACAACATTTAAAAAATGACTTGTATGTACTTGATATCTCTAATCAATCCACGGGTCCCGGCACAAAACGAAACTAAAACGCATACCGTTTCGCGCTTCTTATTAGTTGCTCAAAAGTAATTTGACCGTATGAAATGCATAATATAAACCTAGAAACATATACGTGAGCAGTACTTAAGCACTGTAGTATCGGTGTTAAGACATACCTCTCAAATACTGTAAATCAAGTTAAAAATATCTCAAGACCGATTCTGGTCATAATGAAACCATGTTTCGTGTATGTTTTCTTTAATGTACCGAGACCAGCCATATACTGTATGTTTATGTTCCAAAATTAATATCGTTTATGGCTTCACACGCGTTGCAGTATGCTCCTATTCTTTTTATGCTCAGCTACTAAGATTTCCCTTCAGTGGTAAAATCAGATATGAATATTCAATACTTAAACGGGCACAGTTAAGACATTAAATATACATATACATACTGTATACAGTACAGTTTTCATACGGTAATATGTTTATGTTCCTAAATCAATCTCTTTTATGAGCATGTGAAAGGCATGGTGAATCGATTCTCAAAAATTACTGTACTTTGCATGATTGGAAACAAATGCGTGATTGCGAAATGCTGTGGTGTTACTTTTACAAAGACGGTCAATGAAAAAAAGAATGTTGACCAGGGCAATACTTTGAGTTTACACTTACAGCTTGTCCAAGGTCATTCATTATTAATACTATTAGTAATATCTTCGTTAAAGACTTTGATGGCCACAGCTCAAACATGAGAGGTTGAGCTTTATTAGCTCCACCTTGCGGAAATTCCGGATACTATTATTTTGCTTGTCGTATTATAGGAGAATTTACGGTAACTCGCGGTATTTACCGGTAGCTTGCGGTAGACTGCGTACAGCGTACCGCAAAATAATGCGGTATCGCCCGCGCATTTTGAATGGCTGCATCTGTAGGCTGCCAAAAGTCTCCGAAACCAAATTTTGATAGCAGAAAATTCTCACTCGTCCAGAAGTTTCCTTGGGACCCAACATCCAGCACAGAGTGGTAAAAAAGCGTCTTTTTTGTAGACCCTTGCAGCGTGCATTGGTGGTTCAGTGGTAGAATTCTCGCCTGCCACGCGGGAGGCCCGGGTTCGATTCCTGGCCAATGCAGTGGCTTTTGCAGCGAGCGGCTCCATCACTTGCATCCCCTTTCAACTCGCAACTGAAAACCCACTGAAGCTTAGAAGCTGTGAGCCAGGTCAGTACCCGGATGAGGATGACCTACAGGGAAAAGCAAAGCTTACAGCTGGAAGCGGTGTTAATGGAGCCAGCGGTGGGACGCTCACCCTGAGGTCTGTGCGGGTCCCAATGCCCCAGTATAGTGACGGAGACGCTGTGTGGTAAAAAGGCGCTGTCTTTTGGATGAGATGTAAAACCGAGGTCATAGCTCTCTGTGGTCATTAAAAGTGACCACCAAAACCTTTGACAAAAGCTCTTGGTAATTGATGGTCTTCAATAATGCTTCTCCTTTAGGTACATTTGAAATCAGCTGAAAAATGCTGTGAAATGGGGGGGGGCACTTCAGGCCAGTGTAGGATTTGAATTTGAATTTTTGAAGAACCATTAAACAGCACGAGAAAGCCCGTACACTGAATTGCAGGGCTTTCTATTCAAAGAAGGACAAAAGAAACTTCCCTGAATTCCATTTTTTGCAGCACAGAGAGGACAGTAGAAACAAGGCCTGTTAGCTCAGTTGGTTTGAGCGTGGTGCAAGTAACGCCAAAGTCGCTGGTTCGATCCCTGTTCGGGCCAGGCAGTCTCCTCCTCTCTTGCCAAAACCTGTTGCTTTCTTGCTGTGGTGAGATTGGTGGTAATGCAAAGACGCCACATACTACCGACAGACGAGAGTGTTGCGGGAGAAGAGAGAAGTGATGGAAGATTGAAGAGTGTCCTAGGTGGAGCCAAGATGAAGTGTCACAATTGCCTAGGGGAGGATTTCAAATGTTTAAGATGGTAAAAATAACCGGAAGTGATCCCCCAGTCCGGCGCAGTCTGACGTACTTCTGTCATATAAAGTAAAACTAGATGTCGAACTGGAGCCTCACCATTTGCATAAGTGAGGCTCCAGTTATACATCTAGTTCACTTTAAATGACAAAACTGAAGAGGCTTAAAAGAGCTGGAGAGGATTTCTTACAACTTTTGAGCCGGCACAGTTTTCGAAAACGTTTTCTTCACGCTGCACTATACAACACAGACAGCCAAGAGTCTCCAAAACAAAACGAATTGACAGATAGGAGAAAAGTCCCAATCGTCCTAAAGTTCCCAAAATCCAGCACTGAGCGTAAACAAAGTGTTCAAGTAGCGTGGGAATGCTACCCCTAATGCTAGCTGGAGTTTGAGCGTCTGGTTCAGAGTTTGCTCAAGAGTTTACCTTTCACAGATGCGCAAAGATGAATGTTGAGGGTGCACGCTACAAGGCGCCTTACAGTGCAGGGAGTGATTAGAGACGATTCGTGACGTGTGCTCGTTCCCATATACCGTACGCCCCGGGTTGCAGTGCTAGGATGACGTCCAATACCGCTTCGGCACGTAACGGCATTATATTCAAGTGCAGGACATGAGGGTTTTATTTTGTTCGTTTTGTTCTGCTCTGCTTTGCTTTGTTTTGCTTTCCATGGCGTTTGTAAGAGCGTCAATAAAAAGGCGATTCCTGCGTCTAACACGAATGTAAGAGCTATTTCAAGAGCGGCTTCTAAAATGCTTGTAGACATTTGTCTGTTGTTGATTGTTTTTTTGTGTCTAACAAAGTGCCATTTTCCTGTCCGGACGGGGAGACTTTATCATTCCCACATGAAGCAACCCTTAAGTCCTCTGAGGTGTGTCTGTCTGCAAGGCTTGTATTTTGGAAAGGTTTTTTTTTTAATGGAGAACGACTTTGAAAAAGGTTTCCGCCGGCGCCTCGCGATCCATGTGAGATTGTAGCAAGAACGCAGCAATGGCGGCGCTCGCTGTAGTCGTGTCCGAGTGGTTAAGGCAATGGACTAGAAATCCATTGGGGTCTCCCTGCGCATGTTCGAATCCTGCCGACTACGGTGTCCTCCTCACGTCGTTGTGTGCCGGCGCAAGCAAGGAAAAGTGCCTTTTTGCTTTTCCTGGTGGTTTTATAACGCGAGATCGCTTGTACCCGCTGCCTTGGAAAGAAATGTCTACATGTTTACTTGCACATTGTCTATTGTTTGTTTGTACATTGTCTTGATGCACTGTTTGCACTTTGTCTTGTTTTTTACACTTGTTTTACAATCGAGAGACCTTCTGTAAGTAAGAATTCCATTGTACCAGTACCGGTTACATATGGCAATAAAGTTCAAGTTCAAATGCTTCAGCGTCCGCAAACGGCATATTGCAGCTGGAAGCAGATGGCGACGCTTTTTGCGGTCGCGTGTCTTGTGCCCCATTTCCGGCCTTTAACATCGAATCAATAAAGCTGTTAGAACCGACACCATAGGTGCTTTTCTTACAACTTTTGATCTGACTCAGTTTCGGAATGCAATTCCTGAACACTGCGAGAGACAACCTACAGATGCAGCCATTCAAAATGAGCGGTAAAAACCCGTGGTACAGTAACCAACCCGCAGGGCACCGTAGGGCACCGCGGTAAGTGATTGGCTGGCCAAAATGACCGACAGGGGCACTCGTGGTGCATTGGTTGGTAGTGAAAAGATTTAATCATCTAATGTCTTTACTGTGCACATTTCAATCCGCTTAGTTTTGAATATTTATATGGAATTTTACCACTAAAGGGAAATTTTAGTAGCTGAGCATAAAAAGAAGAGGAGCATAACGCATCTGAAGGTCATAAACGATATTAATTTAGGAACATAAACATTACTGTATGTACATAAACTGTACTGTGTATGGCTGGTCTTGATAGTGTAGTGGTTTGATGGGTTTACTGAGACAATTATCAATTGTAGCAGTAATCACGAGGTTGTTCGTTGGGGCTTTTAGAAAATCAATCGTCAGAACAACTAACAACGCACACACACGGGTTCAATACACGAGATACATTTATTAATATAAACTGTGCACCAAACATATACTAGTCTGCCTGGATACGAGCGGCAGACCTTACTGTGAGGGTTATCAATATACAAGGTATATAATCTCGAAGAGATGCAAACACAAAGAGATACACAACAGAGAATATATGTCAATATATATCGTTCGGTTACCAAATCGCTAATCAGTGTTATTACCCACTGTTACTCTAAACTCGGAAGTAAATACATTACTCATGAATTAAATTGATAACAACTTGTGTTGAGGTACAATTAAATTCTCGAGACGCAATGTAGAACATGGGGTTTACTTATCCACTGTTTGGATTTGGAATTTCCCGGCACGAACACCAAACCAGCTGACAGGCTCTGTTGCAGCGGTTGTCCAATGGGCGTTGTGTCGGCGTCCTCTGGCTACCGGCCAACCAGTCGAGGTGCAGCTCGGAGTAGGACGGGCGGAGGAATCTGACTGCGGCGCGCAGGGCAGTCGTTGCTCCGAGGGGATCTACCAGCAGTCCGGCTGGCTAGTAGAAAGTCTCTATGCACAGAGTGTGACCGCGAGTCCTCACAAGTCACTCTTTTGCCTGGGAAGAAGCTGGTTCGTTCCCGGTCCAGCGCTGCTTCTGAATAAGCTATTCAGGTTGTCGACGAGGGTCCAACTGTAGGCTGCCGTTGATCAAGCGGAGCATTCACGTTGGTAGAATTCTGAATACGTACGGGATCCTCGGCCTCGCGCTTAGAACAAAGTCCAAGTCCTTTTGCAGACAACAGCAGTTGTCACGTGATTGTCTCTGAGGATGCGCGAAAATGGCCAAGGAGAGCCCAGAACTGAGCTTGCGCTCCCTTTTTGATCAAGACCCAGATGTGTGCTGATTGGTTGAGAGTTTGGCGGGCATTGGAGACCCACGTGGTATTACCACGCCCTGCCAGTCCCTGATTGGTTGGTCAAGGTGAGATATAAGTCACTTACTCTTGACACTTAGAAATGCAGTCCAGATGTCCATTCGGCACTCCCTAGACAGATAGGCGCCAGTGGATGACCATTGATCATTATAGCCAGGCTTAGCTAATTGCATCCCCGTCTGGGAGCTTGCTTCTTATCAAAAGAAAAACATCTTAAATCAGCTTGCATGAATTCTTTCTCTGTGGCTGCACCACAGAGATGGAGGGTGAGATGGGGCCTCCTTTAGGAGCATACCAACGCTTAATTCTGTCTTATTAACAAGCATTGCCGCTACATATCCCCCCTTTTTGAAGGTCACGAGGTCCTGAGGCGTTGTTGCCTTCAAAACAAAAACAGAGTTAAGTGATGTTTGTTGTACCACGGTGGATTCTACCACCCAATATTCACATTACCTCTCGAGAATTTGTACAGGAAATAGTGTTGGAAAGAACGTTGCGTATACCTGCTCTCAGTTATAAGGTACCTAGGAATGAGGCATTGGGCATCATCATTAGCTCTAGACCTTAAACTTCCGGCAGTTCACTATCAGTATCGGATAGCTCTGCAGCAGGCAGACGTTTGGGAGTGGTTACCTGATTTCGGTGATAAACCATTGCTCCCTTTGTCTCATTCAAACTACCCCGCAAGGCTTTGATACAAGAGAACAGCATCCAACACATTACCCCAGCCATGATCCAGCTACCCAGCAGCAGTGTCAAGATGACCACGTTTATTGTTCCTAGCGCCCCAGAGGATCCACAACGACTGTGCTTGGGACCTACCAGTGTAGTTTTTAAGTTTGTGTCGTTAAGAACAAATTCGACTACCTGTACACCCTCAAGACTTACTGTCTCTTGGATTCTCTCATCCAAGTCAATGCCGTGTCCTCTGAAAGCGTCCACAATCTCGAGTTCCGTTTCGTATAGTTCTGACTCCAGGTGATACAGTGCTAAATCGTTGAGATGCACTATCGCTCCTTCAGGAACTTGTAGAAAAACTGTTTGGTTGGGTAGCTGCACTTCGGTAGCTGTATCATGCCTGTCATATGTTATTGTAACCGTTAACTGTGGTGTGCTGAGCAGCCATTTCTTTCCCACCTGCTCAACCTGGGGTTCGTTAACCTCACTTTTGCTCGTCACTGTGGCTTTACACTTTTCAGTGGCAGCCCCCTTTCTGATACCACACAACCTCTGAGTTGTGTCCCTAAGGAATGGCTTACTTGGGCATACCCAGTGGATATCCTTGGTTGATATACACAGTTCCAGGTTTGGAACAAGATACAAATTTGGATCATCCTCCTGGTAAGCTACGAGCGGTGGGGTGGTCAACTTCACATGCATGTCCCCCCTCCAGAAGCCAACGTTCGATATAGACTTGAGTCTATAGATATCCTTGCCACTCACGATGGGAAGGTTCAACAGGAAACCTATTTCCTTGGCTTCAGGGTTGACATGTATAGGAATGGCACTGCCTAGACTGTATGCAAAATGTACCTGTAATGGCTGCACCATCTCAGAAGTGGTTGTCCTAAGTACTTCTTCTACTAAGGACAGTGGAACCAAGTAAGTTGGAATCTGTCCCATGGCTAAGCTAGTTATGGTGGCACTAAGCTCCCTAAGCAAATCCTGCATCAGCATCCTGACCTGTTGCACGTAAGCATAATCCCACTGTAACACGTCGACAATCCTGCCCACGGTGTGGAGGGTGTTATTTAACACTGCTGCATGAAGGTTTACTGCTAATATTGTGCCCTGTAAGGTTTTCCCTAGGCTTTCCAGCCGCTGCTGCTGTTGATACAGCCTGTCCTGAATTTCTGGCATTTCCTTAAGTAACCCAGACACCTGCCTTCTCAGGGTGGTCAGGGTGACAGTGTAAGCAGCAAACAGACCAGCTGAAAATAGCGAGCCCACGGCGGAGGCCGCAGCAATCAGACCCCCCAAGAACCTTTTGGGGCGGCTGAGGCCTGTCATCTCCTCCTGGCTGACTGTTGCCTTCCTCAGCTGGCGGAGCATGTGTATAGTGTCTAGCTGGGCATGCCATACAGCATCCTTAGCCCACTGCCTGCCATGATGGGACACCCTACTGTTCATGTTGATGTGCTTCCGAAACACATCACTTGGGTCCAGCCGCACATACACTCGCTGAGTATATGTTCTGCAATTTGTTAACAACAATCCGGGAGCGTCCTGCAGGACTATGCCGGTAGGAGGACCGGGTTCCACAACTTCAAGGGGCTGTGTCGAAGCGATCCACAGCACTGTCAGGACCAGCCGTGGCAGTTTTAGGATTCCCATTCTGGAACACAGATGAGGCACATGGTACAGTTCCACTATAATTTTGAATATATTTTCCTAGGAGGACCTACACTACAGTACCTAACTACCTGCAGCTACAAAGGGGCACCCCCCTCTTGATCGGGTTTAGACTTTTAACCCTATTCTGTGTCCTCCGGCGCCATTTGAGGTGGGCGATACAACCGGAGGTGGTTGCGATGCACCCACTTATAGACCAGAGATTGCCTTCCTTTTTCAATCCGAATTCGATAAGCTACCGGTGATACCTTATCGACAATCTCGTGGGGTCCTGTCCAACTGGGTAAGAATTTCCGGGCCACCCCTGTGGGTTTGGCAAATTGGAAGTACAGGACCTTGTCTCCTACTTGGAGTTCCTGGTTAACTGCCTTTCGGTCATAGTATGCTTTCCTACCCTCTGCACTCCTTCCCAGATTGTTCTGGGCAAAAGCAAAGGTTGCCTGCAGATGTGCTTGCTGACACATACTGATGGGCCGTAGCAGCCCCCGTCGTGCTCAGGTCCTCCACCCCATAAAGACAGTGTAGGGGAAGAGTCATCTTCCGACCTGTCATCATCTCAAAAGGTGGGACCCCCGTAGAGCAATGGGGCGTGGCTCGGATGGCCATCAGAACCAGGGGCAGCTTAATGTCCCAGTCCCTACTGCTGGTGGAGACAAACTTTTTGAGCATACTAACCACCGTTCGGTTTGCCCTTTCTGCCTGGCCCGAGGATTGAGGGTGGTAGGAGATATGCAACTGGGCCTTGACCCCAAGCATATTCCACAGGGTTGCCATTACTGTAGCTGTGAAATGGGTTCCCCGATCCGAGTCCACGGTCAGGGGGAGTCCCCATCGACTGAACACATGGTTCACCAACAGCACTGCAGTTGTCTCTGCCGTGTCGTTGGGTGCTGGGAGGCACTCAATCCATTTTGTGAATGCACACGTAACCGTGAGGAAATATTTGTTCCCTCTGGATGACCTCACCAGCGGCCCCACCCAATCCATTTGTAGATTGGACCAGGGGAATGTCATGCCCTTTTTCTGGAGTGGTGCACGGTGCAAGGGCCGTGATGGTTGGAACTGGCTACACGTCAGACACCCCTTTACATACGCGGCGATGTCTTGGCCCATGTGAGGCCAGAATGCCACCTGCTGGATAGTGTCGTACGTGTCCTTGATTCCCCGGTGACCCCCACAGGGCTCGTCATGAGCGTGTTGGATCATGACCCCCCGATGGCAGCGGGGAACTACCCACTTTGGGACACCTTGTGCAACTGGTACACAAACCAACAACCCCTTTATAATTTTTAGGTTGTCTTTCACCTCTGCCAGCTCCTTCAACTCTGGAGACTGGCTCAGCACCTGCTCCGAAAGAGGTTGACGCACTGGGTCAGCGATATGCTGATACATTAGCCCAATTGCTGGGTCCTGTTTCTGCATTTCCGCAAGATCGGTGTTAAAACCCTGTGACCCAAGCACTACAGATTGAGGGTCAGCTCCGACATCCTGTCTAGCCCTGCTTCGGGTGACCGCCTTGACCTCAGCCACGGTTTCTGGGGGTAGCCATTCCTGCTGGAACTGCCAGGGTTCACCCTCTAAGGCGCCAGATTTAGCCAGCCGGTCGGCCTCATCATTCCCGTCTTTGTCGAGTCTCTTCACCTGGGAGTGTCCCTTCACCTTCCTCCAGTAAACCATCATTCCAGCCTCGGTCGTGAGCTTGTCACTGGCCAGGAACAACTCTTTGTTCTTTACTTCCTTGCCCCGGGCATTTTTCATGCCGTTACCCTTCCAATACGGAAGATGGGACACGAAGCTATGTCGGGCGTAGTTCGAGTCACTACAGATGACAAATTGTTTAAGGCCATTTGTCAGGGCCTGCTGGAGGGTGATCAGCACCCCAGCTACTTCCGCATACTGACTAGTCTTTGGTCCTAGCTTATAGCGGGTCGGCCCACAGGGAGTATTGTCTTGCCAGACTACTCCTACCCCTGCTAGCACCTGCTGTTTGTGGCGAAAAGAGCAACCGTCAACATAGGCCATGGGTAAGCCCTGGCCCACGTTTTCATCGTAGTACCGGTGATTGTTCGGTAGCTCAGCAGCGGGAATTGTTTCTGGAGCTTCCATCTCAGTGTCACAGCCGTGACACACTTGGCCCAAAGCCAGGCCCTGTCCCAGGTACATTTTCTTGCTCTGTGCATAACGTACCTCTATCTCATAGCCTTGTAGGGCCATCATCCATGCCACAATCCTGCTATTTGACACCCTGCCCGCTTTGAGTCTCTGGCTATGCAGGAATGTCACAGGTTGGTGGCAGGTTTCGATGATGATCTTTTGTCCCCCTACATAACTACGGAAGTGTTCTACCGACCAGACCGTAGACAACAGGGCCTTCTCGCAGTCCAAGAACTTTTGCTCCACTGGGTTCAGGGCTCGACTGGCATACGCCACCACCCTTCGCTCTTGGTCATATTCCTGACTCAGAGCAGCCCCAAGGCAGTGCTCTGAGAACCCTGCTTCAAGGTAGAAGACCTTATTTTTGTCAGGGTAGGCCAAGCACGGCGCACTACCGAGTCTGCGCTTCAGCTCCATCACAGCCTGTTCTGAGGAAGGTCCCCACTCAAAGGGCACGTCTTTCTGCAGCAGCTTGTGGAGGGGCCTTGCTATTTCAGCGTAATCCTCAATGAACTGCCGGGAATAATTACATACTCCCAGAAAGCTGCGCAGTTCAGACAGGTTAGTGGGCGACTTCATATTCTGGATAGCTTGGACTCTGCTGGACTGTGGCTGTATGCCTTGGGCTCCAACCAATAGTCCCACGTACTCCACTTGGGTCCTACACCACTGTCCCTTAGCCAGAGACAGTTTGGCCCCTGCACGGGAGAGCTGGGTCAACACATGCCTGATCTCGGCCATGTGTTCTTCCCAGGTCTGACTCCGCATCAGAATATTGTCCACATAGACCAGGTTGCCCCTGGCGGCTGCATCACTCATGGCTTTGTGCAGAAATATGTTGAACTCCGCTGGGGAGTTGGAATACCCAAAGGGGCATCGATTCCAGGTGAACTGCCTGTTTCCAAAGGAAAAGGCCAGTTTGTACTGGTCTGTCGGTTCTACCTTAAGGGTCCAGAACCCATTGGCCACATCCACTGTGGTGAAATATTTTGCTGTTGTCACCTTGGCTAACTCCTGATCTAGGTAGATCATTGGCCATCGTGACAAAGGAACCTGTTTATTCAACTGCCGGTAGTTAATGGTCAGACGCCACTTACCATTGGGTTTCAGCACCGGCCACAGTGGGGAGTTATAAGTGGAGTTACACTCCCTTATGATCTGACGCTCTAGTAGAGCATCCAACGTCTGCTTTATGTACTCGTATGCCGTGAGGGGAATGCGATACTGCCTGACATAGGTTGGGCGGGCGCCAGGGGCCGTAGGAATGCGCACTGTGTGCAAATCCGTCACCCCGCAGTCATAGGCGTCCCGTGCAAACACTTCCTGGAAATCCTGGAAGATCTGATGCAGCTGCTGACGCTGGCTTTCCGTTTCCAGGGCATCTGCCTTACCAACCTGATCCTGTACCTGCTCTAGGAACCCCGCTTTTGACGGCATGGCGGTATCCCGGGTCGCACTCTCGGCTGAGTGGTCCGTCGGAACCCCTGCGTGTACTGTATACACAACCATCTCATCCTTATCGCTAAGGTCCACTCTGCACACCTCCTGGTTGCAGAATCCCTCTATTGGCATAATTGCAATCATCTGCCGGGGGTAGGTGTAGTACACCTGCTCGGTCCCCCCCTCCCTGGCCAAGGGACCAGGGAGCTGCCCCAGTACTGGGATGGCCAGTTCGAAATCATAGAACCCATTGTCAATTACCAGTCCCATGTCAGTGCGAGCAGGGATTTTGACATCTTGTTTTGCTATGTTTTGCACCAACAGGCAGGTGGCTCGGCCATTCCTTTCCAGTCTGGGGGTACCACAGACTGCTAGGTTCAGTCTGATAAACTGAGCTGATGGTTGGAAGAAAACCATCTCAGCATCCATCCTCTGTCCCTTCTTTAGGACAAGGCGTACCGGAAACCCTGCTGTTGACGCAGGAACGATCAGGTCCGATTCGTTTACTACCTGGCAGGCCTGAGGAATCGTCTGACCTGACCGAATGTTCTCGGGGTCGCCGCTTAGAGAGTGGGCATCTGGGTTCACCCGTGTCCACAGCACACTGTTTACTGTGTCCAGCTGGGCGCCCAGTCGAACCAACAGGTCTGCACCAATACAGACCGAATGGGTCAGCTGAGGTGCTACCTGGAAGTAGTGAGCAAACTTCCTTTTTCCGATGGAGATGGAAGCTGCACAGCTTCCTTTGCTCCAAATGGACCTATGAGGTGGGGGTGCCCACCACAGACCCTGTGATTGCGTCACCAGGGTCACCTGACGGCTTCGCGACAGGTCCTCGAACAGACCTTCACTGATTATGGACTTCTCAGAGCTGAGGCTGAGAATTACATCATCAACCTGCACTTCTGCCACCTGGACCCCTCCCACCACCATGGGGTGGTAGTCCTTGTCCCCCTGAGGTACCAGGGCGCACAGAAAGGACTCCCATTCATTACCGGACAGGGAGATCCACTCTTCTTCAGGGATGAAAAAGGGGTGTGCTTTACCTGGCGGGTCAAGCAGCTGCTCCGAGCACTGCTCCTGTAGTTGGGAGACCGTGGGAGTGCTGGCCTGGGCAGGACTTCCCTGTAGTTTTGGAAAGCAAGAAGAGACATTTATTTCTCGTCCAGAGGAACCAGGCGAATCCTCCAACTCAGCTATGGTGTTCAGTGGGCACTGTGTGATCACAGCATAACCACTGAACCCCCCTTTTTGCTGTACGACAGGCTTAGGGTGCTTGACCTGAGCCCACAATTTTCCACGCTGGCAGTCCACCAGAGGCTCCAGCCTGTCAAGCAGGTCTTGGCCAATGAGTAGTGGCTCTGTTTTAAACCTAGAGATGTAAACAGGATGCACCACGTTCATTGGCCCGAACCTAAGTGCCACCCACACTCGGTGTGTGATCCTGGCATGATCCTGGGTATAGCTGGAAATATCTATCTTACACGGTTCTACCTTAAGTCTGATGCCTTTTCCTTTCGCTACTCGTTTGAGCTCGCTGAGTAGATCAGCTGACATCAAACTAATTTCAGCCCCAGTGTCAACCAGTGCTTCTCTATCTAAGACGTTTTCAAGAGAAACCTTGATATAAATACGCCTTGCTTTGCCTTTCTGGCTGAGATTCCCTAAGAATTGTTGGAAGCCTGCCTTTTCTTTGACTTCAGGGGCGGGGTCAGCGCCCAACTCAGAGTCACAGCCTTCTTCCAGGCAGGAACCCTCCCACCCAATCAGATAGACTGAGGGAGGGGTTTGGGATGGATCCCCGCCTCCTCCAGTGAGAAGGGGCGTGGTCCCACTAAGCTCATTCACGCTTCCGGCATTCAGTGCGGAAGGTTTACCCTGTCCTGATCTCTCAAGCAGGGCTTGTTCAAGCCTGGCCAGGCGGGTTGCAGTCGACTCCCTTCGTCCAGCCTTCTGATAGGCTCTGCCTGTGCCCTTGCCTTCCCCGTAGCGCTCACGGCGGCTCTGACGCTTAGTGCGGTCCTGCCTGCCTATTTTGCGCCGGGGCTTAGCGGGCTCAGGAACCTCAGCTCCCTCGAGCTGAGGCGAGTCGTCAACCCTGCTGGCTTTAGTGGCGAACACGGCCGTTTTAGCAGGTTTTCGCTCTGAGGAAGCAGAGACTTCAGCTCCCCAGGCTTTTTGAGCCAACCTTCTAATGTCAGCCATTTTCATCGCTTTTGCATCAGTGTGCATCACAATCATTTTCCTGATTGAGGGATGCAGATTAGCAATGAATAAACCTTTGAAATTCACGTTCTCTTCGCAACCCTCTTCATTCCGCCCTGCAAAATAAGTGCGCCTAAGCCTCTCATAATAGTCGCGAGGGGCTTCAGCTTTTTCGTGCTTAATATGGTGCGCAGCGGCCACGGCAGCTATGGGATCGATAAAAGCCGAAAATTCTCCGATCATTGCCTGACACAGCTCCTCAAAGCTATTACAGACCTCCGGTCCTTGTCTAGACATCCACTCGTGGACCGCTCGGCTAGTAGTTTTCCTTACTAACATAGCCTTTTCCTGTTCGGACGCTCCGGGCATAAACTGCAAAGTATGTCTCAGCTCATCGATGTAGGTTTCCACATTATTCCCTGACACTGACGGGTCAAACCTTTCTACATCTTTGGCTAACTGCCTCAGGGAGTGGAGGTTAATTTTTACGGTTTCTCCGCGGGCAGGGGGACGGCCGTGATCAGGAGCAGGGGGTCTATGCCTGAATTGCATCGCCCTTGCGTCTCGCGCAGGACTCGGCGATCTCCCCCATGCCGATCCGACCACAGACCCTGGCCGGGAGAAACCTCCTCCCGGCGCGCTGGGTGAGCGCTCCGGGCTGCTAGGTGGGCTGGCATGCAAGTGGGATCTAGCCTGTTTTGCTTCCAGTACGGCAGCATCTAACTCCTTTTGCCTTTCCTGGCTGAGCTCATTTAAACGCTCAATTTCTTTTTCTTTTTCTTTCAAGCTCGCTTCCAGGTCTCTCCTAGCTACCTCAGCCGCAGTTTCTCTAGCAGACAGGTCATCTAATTTACCTAAAACTTCCCTGAGTCTGTCTTCACTTTCCTCATTTTTCACTCTCTTTTCTCTGATTATATCCAACAACTCAACTCGCTCCGCCTTATATCTTTCTAGCTTTCCCTGAAGCTTTTGAAACTTTGTCAGCTCGGACAAAGACAGTTCCAGCTGTTTAGCTAGATTTAAGGCGAAACTCGATAGGACCTGAACTGCGTTCACGGACCCTCCTGTGTTAAGCTGGTTCGCTACCTTAGCTACTAAATCTACTTGCAGCTTCTCAATATCATCAAAGTTCAACTTTTCGATACCGCTCCAGTAACCAGGATTGTCGTCGCTAGAAATAGTACTTATAAGCGACTCCACTTCAGACATTTTAGCAGCCATTGTCATTACGTCAGAGAAACTTTAAGAGTATTACTTTTTTTTCTTTTACCAAAATACAGTATGGAATCTAAACACCCGAGCAGATGGATTTCCAATCAGTACACGTTACACTAAACGCTAGAAAACAGGGGGATTTCTTTACGCAGTTATCAGCACACCCGGTATTCGCGTATAGAAGCCGCGGTGCTGTGCTGAACTTGAACTCACAGCAATATCAGTTATTCTGTGCGATTGATTCTCATTTCATTCTAAACTCGCCCACCCAGGGACGCCATTAAATGTAGTGGTTTGATGGGTTTACTGAGACAATTATCAATTGTAGCAGTAATCACGAGGTTGTTCGTTGGGGCTTTTAGAAAATCAATCGTCAGAACAACTAACAACGCACACACACGGGTTCAATACACGAGATACATTTATTAATATAAACTGTGCACCAAACATATACTAGTCTGCCTGGATACGAGCGGCAGACCTTACTGTGAGGGTTATCAATATACAAGGTATATAATCTCGAAGAGATGCAAACACAAAGAGATACACAACAGAGAATATATGTCAATATATATCGTTCTGTTACCAAATCGCTAATCAGTGTTATTACCCACTGTTACTCTAAACTCGGAAGTAAATACATTACTCATGAATTAAATTGATAACAACTTGTGTTGAGGTACAATTAAATTCTCGAGACGCAATGTAGAACATGGGGTTTACTTATCCACTGTGTTTGGATTTGGAATTTCCCGGCACGAACACCAAACCAGCTGACAGGCTCTGTTGCAGCGGTTGTCCAATGGGCGTTGTGTCGGCGTCCTCTGGCTACCGGCCAACCAGTCGAGGTGCAGCTCGGAGTAGGACGGGCGGAGGAATCTGACTGCGGCGCGCAGGGCAGTCGTTGCTCCGAGGGGATCTACCAGCAGTCCGGCTGGCTAGTAGAAAGTCTCTATGCACAGAGTGTGACCGCGAGTCCTCATAAGTCACTCTTTTGCCTGGGAAGAAGCTGGTTCGTTCCCGGTCCAGCGCTGCTTCTGAATAAGCTATTCAGGTTGTCGACGAGGGTCCAACTGTAGGCTGCCGTTGATCAAGCGGAGCATTCACGTTGGTAGAATTCTGAATACGTACGGGATCCTCGGCCTCGAGCTTAGAACAAAGTCCAAGTCCTTTTGCAGACAACAGCAGTTGTCACGTGATTGTCTCTGAGGATGCGTGAAAATGGCCAAGGAGAGCCCAGAACTGAGCTTGCGCTCCCTTTTTGATCAAGACCCAGATGTGTGCTGATTGGTTGAGAGTTTGGCGGGCATTGGAGACCCACGTGGTATTACCACGCCCTGCCAGTCCCTGATTGGTTGGTCAAGGTGAGATATAAGTCACTTACTCTTGACACTTAGAAATGCAGTCCAGATGTCCATTCGGCACTCCCTAGACAGATAGGCGCCAGTGGATGACCATTGATCATGATAGCCAGGCTTAGCTAATTGCATCCCCGTCTGGGAGCTTGCTTCTTATCAAAAGAAAAACATCTTAAATCAGCTTGCATGAATTCTTTCTCTGTGGCTGCACCACAGAGATGGAGGGTGAGATGGGGCCTCCTTTAGGAGCATACCAACGCTTAATTCTGTCTTATTAACAAGCATTGCCACTACAATAGTTTAAAGAAAAAATACACACCAGTCTTCCATTTCTCCCTAAACATTTTAAGCATGAAAGTTTTATGAAACGGTACCCAAATATGTGATTGCTGTATAGAATGAATTTTAATTTTTAAAAATTATTTAACACGAAAATTAAGCTGTTTACATCTTCCGCCTGAGAACAGTCACCCGTTGCTACCCAACGCAGAAACACAGCCACTAACTAGCAAAGAGAGGATATTAGCTAGCTAATATGATAAAGAAATAAATGATTATTTTGTTTATTTCTTTTGCACATTTATTTGAACATTTCCATCGATTGTACAAGCACTTGGAAACTGTCCAATCCCTAGTTCATCAAGCATTTACCGGTCTGGTGCCGGTCTGTGTCTTCTAGGATATAATGCCAGCGAACTCTTGTTTTTATGTCCACTATAACTACGCTGGGCAAACGTTCCGAGGTCAAATTCTTCCAGCACGGGGGTACCTTTAATGCGGAGACGACGGCACCGAATTTTTTTGGCGCGCCTTCTCTTTAAAGCCCTGGCCAAATATGAAGACAGTACGTACAGTTATAATTCAAACGGAATTAAAAACTACACATCCCAGTTACCATGGTGGTGCTTGTGATCATTGCGTTTAACCAACGAAACAGGGCGAAAAATCAGTCACATGACTTTGGGGCAGAGTTTCGAAAGCTTAACCTATCAGCAACAAAGCGAAATTTACACGATAGACTACCTCAAACTGTCAGTTACACGACTGTGTATGGCGCTTAAGCCACTCCTATTTGGCATTTTAGTTATGGAGGCGAGAAGACGCCCCCCCCCCCCCCTCTCTGGGTGTCTGATTTGCCGCCATCTTTAACTGTTCGGTGTCCGAATCGGAGTAGCTACGCATACGAAATAAAGTTAATCCCAACTACAAAACATATATTTTTGTGGTAAGAGGGCGCAAAACATCAGTATTTACTGCTATTAATTACTGTACGATTTATAGTTGAAATCTGAGCCTAGATATAAAGTTAGATATAAAGTTAAAATCTCGACAAAGCAATGTAGGAAATACAGAGAAAATAAATCCTTTCTGACATCTAAAATCAGTTTCGATCAAGGTCTCTAAAACGAACAAGAAAAAGAGGATTTTCGGAGGGCAATTACGCTGTGTTTATATAGAATAACTGATTTATGAGCAATCTAATTTCTTGTTCGTTTAAAACAGTGAAATGTAGGCTGCAAAAGATCGCACCAGAAACAGCACTCTCTCTGCCTGTCATAGACGTTCAGGAAAGGCTGATTGAAGTCATGTCAAGTACAATAATTCAGTGATCAATAATAACAGTTGTAGGACAGTATATAAGGAGGATAAGGATTTTGAAGTTGACTCGAAATCTGATAGGTAACCAGTGCAAGGACTTGAAAACAGGTGTAATGCATCCCTGATAGGATTCTTGCTGTCATATTCTGAACATATTGAAGATTGCTCAGTGTGGATTTAATTTCCCCAGTGAACAGGATGTGCATTTATTAATTCTAGAAAAAAAGCCTTTCTTGATTTCTCTAGTTCCCTTTAAAATAAACTATTAATCCACAATGCAGAGTATTACATGGCCAGTATTTACACATGATATTTGTGATTTAAAGAAATTAACACAAGCAGCTTTTGGAGATTTAAGTGTTGGCTGAGTTATTGCAGGATAAAAGACTAGAGATGTTGGCAAGAAGAAGATAATTTGGGGAAAGCTGAGGAATACACTTATAACAAGAACACTTCCTAATGGGGTTAGGCATACTTTTGATGAAGATGATGAAGTTAACAGACTATATGTTTACATAGATACTGAAATAAGGATTGTATTTTAGATTATGTGTAGTTGCTGGCATTGAACTGTGTGTTGGATGCACATGAATTGAAGGAATGGGCAAACATAGCTGATGCGGATCCACAGAGCCAGCATATTAAGATGTTTATACTTAGAGGCAATTTGTTTAAATAACTAGGTATGGATACTGATGTGCAAGAGAGGTGGAAAGGCTGTTTCCTTAAGCCAGCACTATAAAATATTTTATTCTCAGTGAGATGCTGCCATTTCATCGTGGGTTTCTAACACTGTGTATAGTTCCATCCACACAGTGCCTTTACTTCCATCCATTTCTAATCTCTTTATCCAGTACAGAGGATTTGGAGCCTATCCCAGTAAGCAACGGACACAAGGCAGAATACACTCTGGACATAGCGCCAGTCCGTCACAGGACAGACAGACACAAACACACACACACCAGGGCCAGTTTTCCCATAAACCAATTAACTTACCAGTATGTTTTGGAGTGCGAGAGGGAGTCATATCACACATATGGAGAAAAACCATGTAACCCAGAGAGAACATGTAAACCCCACACACACAGGATGGCAGGAATTGAACCTAGGACCCCAGTGCTGCAAGATAGCAATGCTAACCATTTCGCCACCATTATAAATGGATGGATATCTTAGTTATCTTTCTAGTTCACAGGTTTGCATGCATGATTTAATTTTGAAAGCCACTGAGACATCAGGTACTACTGTTGTATTTATGAAAAAGAAACAAAACAAAAAACATACTAACAACTGTGCCATCCTACTCCTTAGTTAATACATTTTATTATTCATAAACAGTTAACATTGTTAGCAAAATATTTTGAATTATATTTAACCCTATTTTTTCTTTAGTTTTGTATTTAACTTATTATATGATAGTCAGACTTAATGTATATTTGAACAATGAAAATATATTTTTACAAGATGCGGGGGAAAGTGCAACAGCTTATTACAGTGCTAAATTTAATATTATTGATTGCTAATAGTTTATGCTAACACCTAACTTTCTTAATTAGATGTATTTAAAACAGTGAACTAAGTGTAACATACTATTCAGAAATACAATCGAAAATAGTTTTGTGGTGTTTGTATGGATGAAACGTTTCTAAAATGTATAACGTAACAAAATTAAAGACGATTAAAATCTGTAATCTTTCCACTTGTAATGTCATTAAACAGAACAACACGTTTCTGGTTTGTTTTAATTAGTATTAGTTAGTAGTTAGTAGTTTTAATTTAATTAGTATTTCAATTCGCACTGATTCACTTGCGAAGATATGGACTTAAGAATATTCGTGCCTGGTCAAAAAATGGCATTAAGCACTTAAAATTAATATGGTTAATAATAGTAAACTGTAACATGCTGTAACAAGATCGGTTAAACTGCGAAGAAAATGCTTTCAGAGAAAATGTTTCAGGTGTGAAGAATATAGATCTCCAATGCAATTTCAACCAAACCTGTTCCCACACACCCTGCCCCCACTACCATTAGAATATACACAAAGCACTGAAATCTTTCGAGCTAATGATCAGGTGACCCGAGAGAGAGCGAGAGAAACACCAAGGGGTGCGGAACCAGGGAACTATTTACATGGAAAACGGGCGATCTCCCCAGACTGTCCGCCCGTTTCACTGTTACCTGGATACCTCTTTATTTAGAACTCACTAACGCTGATTTTTAGTTTCGAAGGATTCAAGTACGGTTTTAGATGAAAGGCAGCGACCTTAATCAAGCCCAAATCATAATTGAACCCATTCAGAGCCTACATTACATTTTAGCGTTTCATTCTGAGCAGAAGACCCTCACACCTGAAGAAGGCTTGCGTTTTCTCTCTTCTCTTTTAAGCATGTGTACAATGTGTAATACAATTACAATGTGTAATTACAATGCGAATCGTATGAGGGTGGGGGGGAGGTGTCTTTCGCTGGAAATCTCGCCTGCTTCTACTTTACGAGTACAACCCCCTCTCTGCCGGAGTGCTGGCTGTGACGAATTAAACCGGTTTCACAGATTTCAATCACAGACCATGTGACATGGGAGTCAGGAAACTAACACACAGCGCCACCGGATTTGATAACACTATAAAAACGCTATAAAATAATGTGACTAGGCACAGAACAAGTTTACAGCACAGTACAATAATAAATGCTGACCATGACTTTAGAAGCATAAATTGCCTTACACTCAATTTAAACACAAGCTGTCTTTAGCCCTCTAAGCTGGTTCATACAGAAATGTAGAGATCCAGGCTCAGAACACACAGCTTCATTAGCGAATACATATGCAGGACAACTAGAGAAGACGTTTTACAGAGGATGGATTTTTAGAAACATCCCATCAGTGACATCACTGAAGTCAACTCCTAGGTACTGTAACTGTCGTGTGGATAGTTTCACAAGAATCAGACAAAGGTTTAAGCATCGCTTGTTCTAGATAAAACTGCAAAAAAAACAACAACAACCCATAATGTACTTCTTTGCGGCTCTGTTTGCCCAAATCATATATTCACAACGTGAAATCTAGAAAATAATATTACGTAACCAAAATCCGCAATATGGAAACAGAACCTGTGTAATTGTTGATAGATGATGTACTCGTAACATTTTTTCAAGACGAACTACAACATTTAAAAAATGACTTGTATGTACTTGATATCTCTAATCAATCCACGGGTCCCAGCACAAAACGAAACTAAAACGCATACCGTTTCGTGCTTCTTATTAGTTGCTCAAAAGTAATTTGACCGTATGAAATGTATAATATAAACCTAGAAACATATACGTGAGCAGTACTTAAGCACTGTAGTATCGGTGTTAAGACATACCTCTCAAATACTGTAAATCAAGTTAAAAATATCTCAAGACCGATTCTGGTCATAATGAAACCATGTTTCGTGTATGTTTTCTTTAAAGTACCGAGACCAGCCATATACTGTATGTTTATGTTCCAAAATTAATATCGTTTATGGCCTTCACACGCGTTGCAGTATGCTCTTATTCTTTTTATGCTCAGCTACTAAGATTTCCCTTCAGTGGTAAAATTAGATATGAATATTCAATACTTAAACGGGCACAGTTAAGACATTAAATATACATATACATACTGTATACATTACAGTTTTCATATGGTAATATGTTTATGTTCCTAAATCAATCTCTTTTATGAGCATGTGAAAGGCATGGTGAAGCGATTCTCAAAAATTACTGTACTTTGCATGATTGGAAACAAATGCGTGATTGCGAAATGCTGTGGTGTTACTTTTACAAAGATGGTCAATGAAAAAAAAAATGTTGACCAGGGCAATACTTTGAGTTTACACTTACAGCTTGTCCAAGGTCATTCATTATTAATACTATTAGTAATATCTTCGTTAAAGACTTTGATGGCCACAGCTCAAACATGAGAGGTTGAGCTTTATTAGCTCCACCTTGCGGAAATTCCGGATACTATTATTTTGCTTGTCGTATTATAGGAGAATTTACGGTAACTCGCGGTATTTACCGGTAGCTTGCGGTAGACTGCGTACAGCGTACCGCAAAATAATGCGGTATCGCCTGCGGATTTTGAATGGCTGCATCTGTAGGCTGCCAAAAGTCTCCGAAACCAAATTTTGATAGCAGAAAATTCTCACTCGTCCAGAAGTTCCCTTGGGACCCAACATCCAGCACAGAGTGGTAAAAAAAAGTCTTTTTTGTAGACGCTTGCAGCGTGCATTGGTGGTTCAGTTGTAGAATTCTCACCTGCCACGTGGGAGGCCCGGGTTCGATTCCCGGCCAATGCAGTGGCTTTTGCAGTTAGCGGCTCCATCACTTGCATCCCCTTTCAACTCGCAACTGAAAACCCACTGAAGCTTAGAAGCTGTGAGCCAGGTCAGTAACCGCATGAGGGTGACCTACAGGGAAAAGCAAAGCTTACAGCTGGAAGCGGTGTTAATGGAGCCAGCAGTGGGACGCTCACCCTGAGGTCTGTGCGGGTCCCAATGCCCCAGTATAGTGACGGAGACGCTGTGTGGTAAAAAGGCGCCGTCTTTTGGATGAGATGTAAATCCGAGGTCATAGCTCTCTGTGCTCATTAATAGTGACCACCAAAACCTTTGACAAAAGCTCTTGGTAATTGATGGTCTTCAATAATGCTTCTCCTTTAGGTACATTTGAAATCAGCTGAAAAATGCTATGAAATGGGGGGGCACTTCAGGCCAGTGTAGGATTTGGGTTACAAGAACCATTAAACAGCACGAGAAAGCCCGTACACTGAATCGCAGGGCTTTCTATTCAAAGAAGGACAAAAGAAACTTCCCTGAATTCCATTTTTTGCAGCACAGAGAGGACAGCAGGCACTAGGCCTGTTAGCTCAGTTGGTTAGAGCGTGGTGCTAATAACGCCAAGGTCGCGGGTTCGATCCCCGTTCGGGCCAGGCAGTCTCCTCCTCTCTTGCCAAAACCCGTTGTTTTCTTGCTGTGGTGAGATTGGTGGTAATGCAAAGACGCCACATACTGCCGACAGACGAGAGTGTTGCGGGAGAAGAGAGAAGTGATGGAAGATTGAAGAGTGTCCTAGGTGGAGCCAAGATGAAGTGTCACAATTGCCTAGGGGAGGATTTCAAATGTTTAAGATGGTAAAAATAACCGGAAATGATCCCCCAGTCCGGCGCAGTCTGACGTACTTCTGTCATATAAAGTGAAAGTAGATGTCGAACTGGAGCCTCACCATTTGCATAAGTGAGGCTCCAGTTATACATCTAGTTTCACTTTAAATGACAAAACTGAAGAGACTTAAAAGAGCTGGAGAGGATTTCTTACAACTTTTGAGCCGGCACAGTTTTCGAAAACGTTTTCTTCACGCTGCACTATACAACACAGACAGCCAAGAGTCTCCAAAACAAAACGAATTGACAGATAGGAGAAAAGTCCCACTCGTCCTAAAGTTCCCAAAATCCAGCACTGAGCGTAAACAAAGTGTTCAAGTAGCGTGGGAATGCAACCCCTAATCCTAGCTGGAGTTTGAGCGTCTGGTTCAGAGTTTGCTCAAGAGTTTACCTTTCACAGATGCGCAAAGATGAATGTTGAGGGTGCACGCTTCAAGGCGCCTTACAGTGCAGGGAGTGATTAGAGACGATTCGTGACGTGTGCTCGTTCCCATATACCGTACGCCCCGGGTTGCAGTGCTAGGATGACGTCCAATACCGCTTCGGCACGTAACGGCATTATATTCAAGTGCAGGACGTGAGGGTTTTATTTTGTTCGTTTTGTTCTGCTCTGCTTTGCTTTGTTTTGCTTTCCATGGCGTTCGTAAGAGCGTCAATAAAAAGGCGATTCCAGCGTCTAACACGAATATAAGAGCTATTTCAAGTGCGGCTTCTAAAATGCTTGTAGACATTTGTCTGTTGTTGATTGTTTTTTTGTGTCTAACAAAGTGCCATTTTCCTGTCCGGACGGGGAGACTTTATCATTCCCACATGAAGCAACCCTTAAGTCCTCTGAGGCGTGTCTGTCTGCAAGGTTTGTATTTTGGAAAGGTTTTTTTTTAACGGAGAACGACTTTGAAAAAGATTTCCGCCGGCGTCTCGCGATCCGTGTGAGATTGTAGCAAGAACATGGTGCGGCTTCTTAAATGCTTGTGGACATTTGTCTGTTGTTGATTGTTTCTTTGTGTCTAACAAAGTGCCATTTTCCTGTCCGGACGGGGAGACTTTATCATTCCCACATGAAGCAACCCTTAAGTCCTCTGAGGCGTGTCTGTCTGCAAGTCTTGTATTTTGGAAAGGTTTTTTTTTTAATGGAGAACGACTTTGAAAAAGGTTTCCGCCGGCGCCTCGCGATCCATGTGAGATTGTAGCAAGAACGCAGCAACAGTGGCGCGCGCTGTAGTCGTGGCCGAGTGGTTAAGGCGATGGACTAAAAATCCATTGGGGTCTCCCTGCGCAGGTTCGAATCCTGCCGACTACGGTGTCCTCCTCACGTCGTCGTGTGTCGGCGCAAGCAAGTGCCTTTCTGCTTTTCCTGGTGGTTTTAAAACGCGAGATCGCTTGTACCCGCTGCCTTGGAAAGAAATGTCTACATGTTTACTTGCACATTGTCTATTGTTTGTTTGTATATTGTCTTGATGCACTGTTTGCACTTTGTCTTGTTTTTGTCTTGTTTTTTACACTTGTTTTACAATCGAGAGACCTTCTGTAAGTAAGAATTCCATTGTACCAGTACCGGTTACATATGGCAATAAAGTTCAAGTTCAAATGCTTCAGCGTCCGCAAACTGCATTTTGCAGCTGGAAGCAGATGGCGACGCTTTTTGCGGTCGCGTGTCTTGTGCCCCATTTCCGGCCTTTAACATCGAATCAATAAAGCTGTTAGAACCGACACCATAGGTGCTTTTCTTACAACTTTCGATCTGACTCAGTTTCGGAATGCAATTCCTGAACACTGCGAGAGACAACCTACAGATGCAGCCATTCAAAATGAGCGGTAAAAACCCCTGGTACAGTAACCAACCCGCAGGGCACCGTAGGGCACCGCGGTAAGTGATTGGTTGGCCAAAATGACCGACAGGGGCACTCGTGGTGCATTGGTTAGTAGTGAAAAGATTTAATCATCTAATATCTGTACTGTGCACATTTTAATCCGCTTAGTTTTGAATATTTATATGGAATTTTACCACTAAAGGGAAATTTTAGTAGCTGAGCATAAAAAGAAGAGGAGCATAACGCATCTGAAGGTCATAAACGATATTAATTTAGGAACATAAACATTACTGTATGTACATAAACTGTACTGTGTAAGGCTGGTCTTGATAGTTTAAAGAAAAAATTCACACCAGTCTTCCATTTCTCCCTAAACATTTTAAGCATGTAAGTTTTATGAAACGGTACCCAAATATGTGATTGCTGTATAGAATGAATTTTAATTTTTAAAAATTATTTAACACGAAAATTAAGCTGTTTACATCTTCCGCCTGAGAACAGTCACCCGTTGCTACCCAACGCAGAAACACAGCCACTAACTAGCAAAGAGAGGACATTAGCTAGCCAATATGATAAAGAAATAAATGATTATTTTGTTTATTTCTTTTGCACATTTATTTGAACATTTCCATCGATTGTACAAGCACTTGGAAACTGTCCAATCCCTAGTTCATCAAGCATTTACCGGTCTGGTGCCGGTCTGTGTCTTCTAGGATATAATGCCAGCGAACTCTTGTTTTTATGTCCACTATAACTACGCTGGGCAAACGTTCCGAGGTCAAATTCTTCCAGCACGGGGGTACCTTTAAAGCGGAGACGACGGCACCGAAATTTTTTGGCGCGCCTTCTCTTTAAAGCCCTGGCCAAATATGAAGACAGTACGTACAGTTATAATTCAAACGGAATTAAAAACTACACATCCCAGTTACCATGGTGGTGCATGTGATCATTGCGTTTAACCAACGAAACAGGGCGAAAAATCAGTCACATGACTTTGGGGCAGAGTTTCGAAAGCTTAACCTATCAGCAACAAAGCGAAATTTACACGATAGGCTACCTCAAACTGTCAGTTACACGACTGTGTATGTCGCTTAAGCCACTCCTATTTGGCATTTTAGTTATGGAGGCGAGAAGACGCCCCCTCTCTGGGTGTCTGATTTGCCGCCATCTTTAACTGTTCGGTGTCCGAATCGGAGTAGCTACGCGTACGAAATAAAGTTAATCCCAACTACAAAACATATATTTTTGTGGTAAGAGGGCGCAAAACATCAGTATTTACTGCTATTAATTACTGTACGATTTATAGTTGAAATCTGAGCCTAGATATAAAGTTAGATATAAAGTTAAAATCTCGACAAAGCAATGTAGGAAATACAGAGAAAATAAATCCTTTCTGACATCTAAAATCAGTTTCGATCAAGGTCTCTAAAACGAACAAGAAAAAGAGGATTTTCGGAGGGCAATTACGCTGTGTTTATATAGAATAACTGATTTATGAGCAATCTAATTTCTTGTTCGTTTAAAACAGTGAAATGTCAGCTGCAAAAGATCGCACCAGAAACAGCACTCTCTCTGCCTGTCATAGACGTTCAGTAAAGGCTGAATGAAGTCATGTCAAGTACAATAATTCGGTGATCAATAATAACAGTTGTAGGACAGTATATAAGGAGGATAAGGATTTTGAAGTTGACTCGAAATCTGATAGGTAACCAGTGCAAGGACTTGAAAACAGGTGTAATGCATCCCTGATAGGATTCTTGCTGTCATATTCTGAACATATTGAAGATTGCTCAGTGTGGATTTAATTTCCCCAGTGAACAGGATGTGCATTTATTAATTCTAGAAAAAAATCCTTTCTTGATTTCTCTAGTTCCCTTTAAAATAAACTATTATTCCACAATGCAGAGTATTACATGGCCAGTATTTACACATGATATTTGTGATTTAAAGAAATTAACACAAGCAGCTTTTGGAGATTTAAGTGTTGGCTGAGTTATTGCAGGATAAAAGACTAGAGATGTTGGCAAGAAGAAGATAATTTGGGGAAAGCTGAGGAATACACTTATAACAAGAACACTTCCTAATGGGGTTAGGCATACTTTTGATGAAGATGATGAAGTTAACAGACTATATGTTTACATAGATACTGAAATAAGGATTGTATTTTAGATTATGTGTAGTTGCTGGCATTGAACTGTGTGTTGGATGCACATGAATTGAAGGAATGGGCAAACATAGCTGATGCGGATCCACAGAGCCAGCATATTAAGATGTTTATACTTAGAGGCAATTTGTTTAAATAACTAGGTATGGATACTGATGTGCAAGAGAGGTGGAAAGGCTGTTTCCTTAAGCAAGCACTATAAAATATTTTATTCTCAGTGAGATGCTGCCATTTCATCGTGGGTTTCTAACACTGTGTATAGTTCCATCCACACAGTGCCTTTACTTCCATCCATTTCTAATCTCTTTATCCAGTACAGAGGATTTGGAGCCTATCCCAGTAAGCAACGGACACAAGGCAGAATACACCCTGGACATAGCGCCAGTCCATCACAGGACAGACAGACACAAACACACACACACCAGGGCCAGTTTTCCCATAAACCAATTAACTTACCAGTATGTTTTGGAGTGCGAGAGGGAGTCATATCACACATATGGAGAAAAACCATGTAACCCAGAGAGAACATGTAAACCCCTCACACACAGGATGGCAGGAATTGAACCTAGGACCCCAGTGCTGCAAGATAGCAATGCTAACCACTTCGCCACCATTATAAATGGATGGATATCTTAGTTATCTTTCTAGTTCACAGGTTTGCATGCATAATTTAATTTTGAAAGCCACTGAGACATCAGGTACTACTGTTGTATTTATGAAAAAGAAACAAAACAAAAAAACATACTAACAACTGAGCCATCCTACTCCTTAGTTAATACATTTTATTATTCATAAACAGTTAACATTGTTAGCAAAATATTTTGAATTATATTTAACCCTATTTTTTCTTTAGTTTTGTATTTAACTTATTATATGATAGTCAGACTTAATGTATATTTGAACAATGAAAATATATTTTTACAAGATGCGGGGGAAAGTGCAACAGCTTATTACAGTGCTAAATTTAATATTATCGATTGCTAATAGTTTATGCTAACACTTAACTTTCTTAATTAGATCTATTTAAAACAGTGAACTAAGTGTAACATACAGATGCAGCCATTCAAAGTGCGCGGTACAGACACCGCGGTACAGATACCGCAGGTATGATGACGCGGGATACCACGGTGCGTGATTGGTTGACCGACAGGGGCACTCATGGTCCATTGGTCTGTCGTAGAAAGACTTACTGTAAACATCTTTACTGTGCTCGTTGTAGATATTGAATTTTACCACTGAAGGGAAATCTTAGTAGCTGAGCATAAAAAGAATAGGAGCATACTGTAACGCGTGTGAAGGCCATAAACGATATTAATTTTGGAACATAAACATACAGTATATAGCTGGTCTTGGTACTTTAAAGAAAAAAATACACACCAGTATTCCATTTCTCCCTAAACATTGTAAGCTTCGAAGTCTTTAACTAACGTGATACCGGAGTCAACAAGCATACTTTTAGAATTTGATTAAAAGGGAATATAATATGGAATCGCGTATCTCAAGAATTTAATAACGGTATGATTATATCCGTGTACTGCGGCAGGGCTGTGTAGGGCTGTTTCGCCTGCCTGATCATGCGAGCTGTCTTGTAGCCTACTGGTCTAGGTGCGTGCCTACCAACTGGCAGGTTGTGTGTTCGAATCCAGCTGGTGCTGGACTTTTATTTTAACAAACATTTCTTCGAAAAAATAGGTAAGCGATATTATGGACAATCAGTTGACAAATCCATTTCCTTTTTCTGATCACTCGCTTTCTGGCTACACATCTCACCTGTCCTGTTCTTTGTTTTCCTGGTTTGCTGATTATGCCTGCTGCGGTCCATTCCTACCCTCACACCTAAAGAAAACTATTTTAAATTTCTTGGCGCAGTTCATTAACCCTTGTATGTGCTGTCCGCGCCCAAAATGCAATTTTAAGAAAGTCAAAAACCGTGCTCAAATGCAATTTTCAAAGTGCAATGAAATACAATATTGTTGTCGCTGCTGTTCTGGTTGTTTTTATCCCGTAAAGCGTTTTGAGAAGCCACCTTTAAAGGCGATATATGTTGTAGAACCGCTGATTCTTATGGAATGTGTTCCGCAGGAGATTCAAATTTTTATTTATTTTTTAATCGCGTATCTAAGGAAGTCTCAGTATAACTTTGTTCATGAACAAACAGTGGCATGTTACATTGTCATTGTTTTTTTTAACAAGGCTCGCCAGCTAATGTGAATCGAAACCTGTCTTGCTAGCTTTTAAAGTCGTGCATGTGTAAACGACAATTGAAAAAGAGAAAAAAAGACCTGACTGACAAGCCGATACATACTCTTAGAGTTTGATTAATAGGGAATATAATACGAAAAAACCATAAGGGACTTAAAAGCTAAAGGAGATGCTTCATATTGCTTGACTAATTTTAAAAACTAAGTTATAAATGCAGACGCTCCCTCGGTGACGCGCCGGGTGTAAATATCAAAGTATACATTCCCAACAAGAATTGTACCCATCTGTCATGCAAATAAAACACCTTGAATTGAATTGAATTGAGGGAGATAGGGGGACAAATATACTGTAGACAGGCCTCAAGGCAAATAAGATACTTATGGGTACGCAGGCATTCAAGACAGCAACATACAAAACGTTTGCACGTACTGAGTTAAGTTATTACTTGGTTTTCAAAGTGCAATGAAATACAATATTGTTGTTGCTGCTGTTCTGGTTGTTTTTATCCCGTAAAGCGTTTTGAGAAGCCACCTTTAAAGGCGATATATGTTGTAGAACCGCTGATTCTTATGGAATGTGTTCCGCAGGAGATTCAAATTTTTATTTATTTTTTAATCGCGTATCTAAGGAAATCTCAGTATAACTTTGTTCATGAACAAACAGTGGCATGTTACATTGTCATTGTTTTTTTTAACAAGGCTCGCCAGCTAATGTGAATCGAAACCTGTCATGCTAGCTTTTAAAGTCGTGCATGTGTAAACGACAATTGAAATAGAGAAAAAAAGACCTGACTGACAAGATTTAATTAATGCAGATCAGTAAATCAAGGGACAAAACAACTATTGCGCCCGGGTCCTCAATGCGCTTTGATGTGCTAATGCGTTGGTTTAACAGTCCGGGTGTGGCAAGCCCCCAATGTCTCCCGACTTCGGCAAAAGGCACCCGCCTTTCATTGGAAGACAATGAACACACTCTAGCCGTACAGGTGAATATAGCATAAAAGACACCAAGGGATTGGGTGAGCTCCCATCGCAAAAAAAAAAACTGCGAACCTGCACTACAGCGACCATAGTACAGTATGGAGACCAAGACCTTTTACGGGAAGAGACGAGGTGCTTCTGCCGCCCCAGCTTCCAAAGAGCGAAGGGTAAGCAAATACAGCAGACTTCATCTGAAATACGCGATTACAGCGCATATTACAAGGTATTATTGCCGTTTTGAATTTTAAATTCAATTATAATTATTTCTTCGTAGCCTGTTCTTCAAGAAAACACTGCACGGGCGAAACGATCTACCACAAGGACAGTAAAAAAGAAAGCGGTAAGACGGAAAAAAAGAAAAGTTTATTTTGACTTCTGTTCCGCGACTGATGAATACTACTGTGTGACTTTATTTCTTACATGACTTATGTTATTTTGCCACAGGCCGTGGGTCTCTGCTCTCGGCCACTGGCCAGGGTGCCAACCTGTAGAAGCAGCACCTGTATGGAGACATTTCGGCAGCAGCGGGAGCAATACGATGCATTACTGGGGAGGACTGGGAGGCTAGAGACACTCCTGAAAATGCAGAGGAAGGAGACAGTATGTTCCAGCAGTCAAACAGTTGAGCAGCTGTCTCCTGAAAAGTGCCTCTCCCCGCCGCGCAGGTTGCAATGCCTGGCGGAAGCTCTGCCCCCCGCAGAGCACACACCGCCTCAGGACACTCCATCCCGGCCTCTCAGTTCACCACCGCGCAGGACTCTGTTGATGCTGTCCCCGCCGGCTATCTCCCCCCAGGAAGCACAGCGGAATTCACAGATGCCAGTGGGACGAATAATTCTCCCAGATGTCCAACTGCTACCCATCACCCAGGAGATGGAGGGGGGGTTGTACTTGCAGTGCATCGGCATAGACGGGAAAGCAAGAGCCGACCGCTACGCCGCCCTCGTGTTTCGAAATCTTGTGACTTTTGAAATTTACTGGGGGTGGACCACGTCTGTAAATTTCGATGGGTCCAGAGGCAAAAGTGCCTTGCCTTGCAATCTCCGGGAAACCATTAGTACGATGGTGAATCGGAGATTCTCAACCCTTGCTGCGTACGACTGGAAAAGAATTCGTGATCGGATCAACGAAATGCTTCGTAGGAGGAGGCGGTCTTTTCCTCTTGTCTAACAGTCTGTCCACAAACAAAACATTCCTGTTAGACAAGAGGAATTGAAAAAAAAACAATGTTGTCAATGAAAACCGGTGTGTGTGTCTCTCCCTGCTGGATGTCCCTCTCACAAACTGCTGAATGAATAAAATAATTTTATTGAAAACGAGTTTGCGATTGTCTGGTCTTTAAATTCTGGAGATACGCGATTCCATATTATATTCCCTTTTAATCAAATTCTAAAAGTATGCTTGTTGACTCCGGTATCGCGTTAGTTAAAGACTTCGATGCTTAAAATGTTTAGGGAGAAATGGAATACTGGTGTGTATGTTTTCTTTAAAGTACCGAGACCAGCCATATACTGTATGTTTAAGTTCCAAAATTAATATCGTTTATGGGCTTCACACGCGTTGCAGTATGCTCAGGCACTAAGTAAAAGGAGATGCTTCGTATTGCTTGACTAATTTTAAAAACTAAGTTATAAATGCAGGCGCTGCTCTGGTGCGTCGGCTCCTACACAGTGCCTGTCTGCTGTAAGCGTTACAATATACATACCCAACACTGCTTGTACCCATCTGTCATGCAAATAAAACACCTTGAATTGAATTGAATTGAGGGGAGAAGGGGGGGATACTAAAGCCAATACTGGCTCAATGGGCTTTGACGTGCTAATGCGTTGGTTTAACAGTCCGGGTGTGGCAGGCTTCCAATGTCGACTCGATTGGAAGACAATGAACGTACAGATGCAGCCATTCAAAATGCGTGCGTTATTTTGCGGCATACCCCGGTGGGCGTGTCGCGGCATCACGCAGTGTCACGCAGTGTGACGTGGTTAATCGCGCGTCATTTGACGCTCTGCCGGAAACTATCCGGCGTCACCTTGTAAAACCGCCAGGGGGAGCTTAACCTCTCATGTACAGCATTTGAGCCTTTAATTTTGAACAGTGTATTACAGCATGTTAATCTTCAGTCATTAAAATGTTGGTATATTTTATGAAAGCAAGATTGCTCAGTTGGACAAAAGTACACAACCTACCTTTATCAGAAATATTTATGCATCAAAGCCTTTACCGAAGATATTACTAATAGTATTAATAATGGATGACTTTGGACAAGCTGTATACTCAAAGTATAATTTCTTTAGCACATTTGTACAAGCACTTGGAATCTGTCCAAGCCATACTTTGTCAGGCATTTTGTTTTACTTCAACGGGCATAAAAACTTCCTTGCTTTTAACAGGGCGTTTCATAATTTCTAACTACGAAAATGATTTAAAATGCGACACCTATCATTCAACTAGAGCTTAAAATATCACAAGGAAAAATACACACCGGTATTCCATTTCTCCCTAAACATTGTAAGCTTCGAAGTCTTTAACTAACGTGATACCGGAGTCAACAAGCATACTTTTAGAATTTGATTAAAAGGGAATATAATATGGAATCGCGTATCTCAAGAATTTAATAACGGTATGATTATATCCGTGTACTGCGGCAGGGCTGTGTAGGGCTGTTTCGCCTGCCTGCTCATGCGAGCTGACTGTAGCTGACTGGTCTAGGTGCGTGCCTGCCAACGGGCAGGGTGTGTGCTCGAATCCAGCTGGTGCTGAACCTTCCAGTTTTATTTATTTATTTTTTAATCGCGTAACATATTACCGTATGCAAACTGTACTGTATACAGTATGTATATGTATATTTAATGTCTTAACTGTGCCCGTTTAATTGAATATTAAAAAATTATTTAACACGAACATTAAGCTGTTTACATCTTCCGCCTGAGAACAGTCACCCGTTGCTACCCAACGCAGAATGGTGATTGGCTGACACCATCTGACACCCCTCTGATTGGAGAAAAAAGACGTGCTAGTTTGCTATACATACTGTAACAGGAAGAGGATTTCTTTCTATTCAAAACGTGTATTTTAAAAGTTTAAGAAGTAAAAACTTTACAGCGTACACAGATTTCTAAACTGATCAGGATCGTTATCTTTGTCTTATGCATAATAATATTCACCGCTCTGTGCAGCAAATTAATAATAAACTTTATTTTATATAGCGTTTTAAACGAATAAGTAATTAGATTGCTCATAAACCTAATCACTTGCTTTTTCTTTTTATTTAGGCTCAGATTTCAACTATAGATCGTATTATTAATAACCATAATAACAACCAACCAACAAAAACAACCATATAAACATAATACCAACCAAAAACATAGATAACAACCACAATACAAAATCAAATATATCAAACCATTTTACTCTCGCAAAGTCCTCCAATTATCATAATCCCGCCCCTTATGCAAAACCAAACCTTCCTCCCATCCCAGTTTATCCTGTTTATCATAAACAAAATCCACCTCAATTTTCAACATAAAGCATTACACAAAATCAATACCTCAACACTCCATACTCAACAACGATAATTCACAAACAGCCAGAACATGTAACTACACATTCCCAAACAGACCTAATTTCCATAGCCCCGCCCCTTATGCAAAACCAACATCCCTCCCCTGTTCTCTCTCTCCCCTGGCGGTTGTAATTGTTTTTATTTTCAAATAAATTTTAGCAAAGTCATGCATTTTAAAAATCTTAAGATTTTTATATTTATGTCTTTATTTAGTGGTTTCATTAGTGACAAAGGCTAAACTTTCTTGGAAAAATGTCTTTTATGTAAACCATGTTTGCTATTTATTCATTCAGGGCTAAAATATGTTCATTGTATTCTAATGAAAGAAGGGTTCCTTTCGCCGTAGTCGGGAGCCTAGCCTTTAACTAGTAAGTACTGTACTTACTGGGTTTTTGAGGGGGGGGGGAGTGTCTTTCGCTGGAAATCTCGCCTCCTACTTTGAAAATACCCGTGAGACCGGTTCAATTCGTCGCAGCCAGCACTCCTGCAGAGAGGGGGGTTGTACTTGCAGTGTATGCAGTACACGCGTTATGCTCTTCGTTAATGTCTAAGCCGGAACATATCATTATATCTCATTTTGTATTTCTTAAAAAAAATCGTTTTCCCAGCCTAACAGTATTGTTTTTAACCTGTAAATTTGCTGGACAGAGAGGTGAACATTATTACACAGAAGACAAAGATAGCGATTTACGTTGCATTGTGTATCGTGCTGCTTTAATACAGTTTTAAATAATTGGAAGTCTAAACAGTATCAGCTTTATTTATGGGTTTTAAATAAAGGTGATTTAAACGCGATTTAAATCAATATAAATGTTTATATTGTAACGCATAGGTGACTATTCATTGTTATTAAAATGACTTAAATTCGATCATGTTGTGATATTTAGAAATATACATTTGTTTGGTGCGAGTGAAGTTTTATTTAATCTCTGAGCCATACTGATTCTTCTGGAAGCCAGTTTCCGCCAGGGAGTAAAAAAAAACACACTATGGTATTCTCTCCAATGCAGTGCAGTTAAAAACATACCTCTGATGCTGCTCCTAAATGAATATCGTTTATGACCATCAGAAGCTTTATGCTCCTTTTCTTTTTTCCAGTGGATTGAACAGGGAGAGGCATTTCATGATGTACTTTTCACTGATGAAACAACAGTGGCTCTGGAACAGTTTTCAACCATGTCGTTTTATAAAAAGGGGAGATATGTACACGTTACTGAAGCTAAACGTTTAGCCTTTGTCACTAATGTAAACACTAAATAAAGACGTATAGAAATCCCTACGTTACAGACTGTATATGGCTGGTATTGGTAGTTTAAAGAAAAAATACACACCAGTATTCCACTTTCTCCCTAAACATTTTAAGCATCAGAGTCTTACATGTGGTTATTTATTGCATAATTTAATTTTGAAAGCCACTGAGACATCAGGTACTACTGTTGTATGGTACAAGTGTGGTACTTTTAGGGGTACCACGGTACAGAACACTAGTTATTTAAATATGATTGATAGATAAATAGGCCCACTTTATTCATCCTGAAGAAGATAGAAGACATCCTGATGTCTTAACACAGATACTACAGTGCTTAAGTACTACTCACGTATATGTTTCTAGGTTTATATTATGCATTTCATACGGTCAAATTACTTTTGAGCAACTAATAAGAAGCGCGAAACGGTATGCGTTTTAGTTTCGTTTCGTGCTGGGACCCGTGGATTGATTAGAGATATCAAGTACATACAAGTCATTTTTTAAATGTTGTAGTTCGTCTTGAAAAAATGTTACGAGTACATCATCTATCAACAATTACACAGGTTCTGTTTCCATATTGCGGATTTTGGTTACGTAATATTATGTTCTAGATTTCACGTTGTGAATATATGATTTGGGCAAACAGAGCCGCAAAGAAGTACATTATGGGTGGTTGTTTTTTTTTTGCAGTTTTATCTAGAACAAGCGATGCTTAAACCTTTGTCTGATTCTTGTGAAACTATCCACACGACAGTTACAGTACCTAGGAGTTGACTTCAGTGATGTCACTGATGGGATGTTTCTAAAAATCCATCCTCTGTAAAACGTCTTCTCTAGTTGTCCTGCATATGTATTCGCTAATGAAGCTGTGTGTTCTGAGCCTGGATCTCTACATTTGTGTATGAACCAGCTTAGAGGGCTAAAGACAGCTTGTGTTTAAATTGAGTGTAAGGCAATTTATGCTTCTAAAGTCATGGTCACCATTTTTGTACTGTGCTGTAAACTTGTTCTGTGCCAAGTCACATTATTTTGTAGCGTTTTTATAGCGTTATCAAATCCGGTGGCGCGGTGTTAGTTTCCTGACTCCCATGTCACATGGTCTGTGATTGAAACCTGTAATACCGGTTTAATTCGTCACAGCCAGCACTCCGGTTGTAAAGTAGAAGCAGGCGAGATTTCCAGCGAAAAACACCTCCCCCTTCTTCAGGTGTGAGGGTCTTCTGCTCAGAATGAAACGCTAAAATGTAATGTAGGCTCTGAATGGGTTCAATTGTGATTTGGGCTTGATTAAGGTCGCTGCCTTTCATCTAAAACCCTACCTGAATCCTTCTAAACTAAAAATCAGTGTTAGTGAGTTCTAAATAAAGAGGTATCCAGGTAACAGTGAAACGGGCGGACAGTCTGGGGAGATCGCCCGTTTTCCATGTAAATAGTTCCCTGGTTCCGCACCCCTTGGTGTTTCTCTCGCTCTCTCTCGGGTCACCTGATCATTAGCTCGAAAGATTTCAGTGCTTTGTGTATATTCTAATGGTAGTGGGGGCAGGGTGTGTGGAAACAGGTTTGGTTGAAATTGCATTGGAGATCTATGTTCTTCACACCTGAAACATTTTCTCTGAAAGCATTTTCTTCGCTGTTTAACCGATCTTGTTACAGCATGTTACAGTTTACTATTATTAACCATATTAATTTTAAGTGCTTAATGTAAAATCTTGTAAAAATATATTTTCATTGTTCAAATATACATTAAGTCTGACTATCATATAATAAGTTAAATACAAAACTAAAGAAAAAATAGGGTTAAATATAATTCAAAATATTTTGCTAACAATGTTAACTGTTTATGAATAATAAAATGTATTAGCTAAGGAGTAGGATGGCACAGTTGTTAGTATGTTTTTTGTTTTGTTTCTTTTTCATAAATACAACAGTAGTACCTGATGTCTCAGTGGCTTTCAAAATTAAATTATGCATGCAAACCTGTGAACTAGAAAGATAACTAAGATATCCATCCATTTATAATGGTGGCAAAGTGGTTAGCATTGCTATCTTGCAGCACTGGGGTCCTAGGTTCAATTCCTGCCATCCTGTGTGTGTGGGGTTTACATGTTCTCTCTGGGTTACATGGTTTTTCTCCATATGTGTGATATGACTCCCTCTCGCACTCCAAAACATACTGGTAAGTTAATTAGTTTATGGGAAACCTGGCCCTGGTCTGTGTGTGTTTGTGTCTGTCTGTCCTGTGATGGACTGGCGCTATGTCCAGGGTGTATTCTGCCTTGTGTCCGTTGCTTACTGGGATAGGCTCCAAATCCTCTGTACTGGATAAAGAGATTAGAAATGGAAGTAAAGGCACTGTGTGGATGGAACTATACACAGTGTTAGAAACCCACTATGAAATGGCAGCATCTCACTGAGAATAAAATATTTTATACTGCTGGCTTAAGGAAACAGCCTTTCCACCTCTCTTGCACATCAGTATCCATACCTAGTTATTTAAACAAATTGCCTCTAATTATAAACATCTTAATATGCTGGCTCTGTGGATCCGCATCAGCTATGTTTGCCCATTCCTTCAATTCATGTGCATCCAACACACAGTTAAATGCCAGCAACTACACATAATCTAAAATACAATCCTTATTTCAGTATCTATGTAAACATATAGTCTGTTAACTTCATCATCTTCATCAAAAGTATGCCTAACCCCATTAGGAAGTGTTCTTGTTATAAGTGTATTCCTCAGCTTTCCCCAAACTATCTTCTTCTTGCCAACATCTCTAGTCTTTTATCCTGCAATAACTCAGCCAACACTTAAATCTCCAAAAGCTGCTTGTGTTAATTTCTTTAAATCACAAATATCATATGTAAATACTGGCCATGTAATACTCTGCATTGTGGAATAATAGTTTATTTTAAAGGGAACTAGAGAAACTAAGAACTAGAGAAATCAAGAAAGGCTTTTTTTCTAGAATTAATAAATGCACATCCTGTTCACTGGGGAAATTAAATCCACACTGAGCAATCTTCAATATGTTCACAATATGACAGCAAGAATCCTATCAGGGATGCATTACACCTGTTTTCAAGTCCTTGCACTGGTTACCTATCAGATTTCGAGTCAACTTCAAAATCCTTATCCTCCTTATGTACTGTCCTACAACTGGTATTATTGATCTCCGAATTATTGTACTTGACATGACTTCATTCAGCCTTTCCTGAACGTCTATGACAGGCAGAGAGAGTGCTGTTTCTGGTGCGATCTTTTACAGCTGACATTTCACTGTTTTAAACGAACAAGAAATTAGATTGCTCATAAATCACTTATTCTATATAAACACAGCGTAATTGCCCTCCGAAAATCTTCTTTTTCTTGTTCGTTTTAGAGACCTTGATCGAAACTGATTTTAGATGTCAGAAAGGATTTATTTTCTCTGTATTTCCTACATTGCTTTGTCGAGATTTTAACTTTATATCTAGGCTCAGATTTCAACTATAAATCGTACAGTAATTAATAGCAGTAAATACTGATGTTTATACATAAAAAAGTCATGCCTTGGAGTATAGACCCCCAAAGGAATGCCATAGACTCAAACTGCAAAATAAACACATACAGAAAGAAAGTATTTGTATTGTAATTGCAAATCCTGGTACTGTATGAGTGATTGGTATGACTTTCCTCATTACAAATCTCTTATTAGAATTTAAATTTCTCTGTAACTCCAGGTCAGAACAGAGAAAATGTAACTGCCTTAAGGAGTTTACGATTATGAAAAATAGAAGGATAAGCATGATACGTATGTCTTCTGTCATTTTCTAAGTCATGTTACTGAGCACCAAATCTTATTGAGAATATGAATCCATTTAAGGTTTATACCATTAAAGTAACGGTTTATTCCATGCTGAAAATGTTTGTACCAGACTTTTTTGAGGCCTGTTTAATTGTGTCTGAAGTCTGATGTTGTAAATTTTATTGTTAAAAAGATCCATGAAAATGTCACTACTAAAGTTAGCTGGTACTGTTGGTACTGTAAGTGGCAAGTAGAGCTCATATTTTAGATTTTGTGTAGTTGCTAGCGTTGAACTGTGTGTTGGATGCACTTGAATGAAGCGACGGACACAAGGCAGAATACACCCTGGACATAGCGCCAGTCCATCACAGGACAGACACAAACACACACACACCAGGGCCAGTTTAAATCTAACCTCAGAACCTTTCTTTTCAGAAGACTTAGTGTCTGTATCTGCTTCATTTTCTAATTTTGGTAGCACCTCTACCTGCTGGTCTTTCTTATATGCATTTACTTTGTAATCTGTGGTCCTTTTATCTGTTTTTACATCTACTGTATTGCTTTGAGATGCCACCTTTAATGGTGATATATCAAATAAAGTTTTTTATTATTGTTATAGGGAAACATGATCAGATTGTCCCTGGTTCAGAAAAAAAAGATCTAAAGTATACTAGTTTGTCACTCTTCTAATTCCCTTTGCTAAATGACTTTTCATACTAATCTGATCAATCTAACTGCCAGTTTTCTGTGCTTTCTCTATCCTGCTAGATTTGCAATTATTCTGAAAATTTTCATCTTGAAATAATTCATTTCTAAATACCTTTTTCACTGTTAACATCTTGCAGCAACTCTGCGACAAAATATACACTCTGACAGTTCATCCTGCTACCAACATTAAATAAAACAAATCTTAAGATTTCTATATTTATGTCTTTATTTAGTGGTTTCATTAGTGACAAAGGCTAAACTTTCTTGGAAAAATGTCTTTTATGTGTTGCGGAAAAAACTGACTTGCTTTAACAAAATATGTTTACAAATCCTTTCACCTGGCATTTTCGTAGTTAGAAATTATGGAACGCTCTATTAAAAGCAAGGGAGTTTTTATGTCCGTTGCAGTTCTTTTGCAACATGAATATAATTATATCGTTATTAATTTCTTGAGATATGCGATTCCATATTATATTCCCTTTTAATCAAATTCTAAAAGTATGCTTGTTGACTCCGGTATCACGTTAGTTAAAGACTTCAAAGCTTAAAATGTTTAGGGAGAAATGGAATACTGGTGTGTATTTTTTTCTTTAAAGTACCAAGACCAGCTATATACTGTATGTTTATGTTCCAAAATTAATATCGTTTATGGCCTTCACACGCGTTACAGTATGCTCCTATTCTTTTTATGCTCAGCTACTAAGATTTCCCTTCAGTGGTAAAATTCAATATCTACAACGGGCACAGCAAAGACGTTTACTGTAAGTCTTTCTACGACAGACCAACGAACCACGAGTGCCCCTGTTGGTCAACCAATCACTTACTGCGGTGCCACGCATCATCTTGCGTCATACTGAGCGACGTCACCTGCGGTACGTGTCTGTGACGCGCACTTTGAATGGCTGCATCTGTATTTTAGCCCTAAATGAATTAATAGCAAACATGGTTTACATAAAATACATTTTTCCAAGAAAGTTTATAATAATACGATCTGAGCCTACTTTAAAAATAAAGGAAAAGCATTTTCAGAGAGCAATCACACTGTGTTTATGTAGAAAAAGCGATTAGGTTTATGAGCAATCTAATTACCTAATCGCTTAAAACGCTATATAAAATAAAGTTTATTTAGAGATGAATGATCAGTGTGGTAGTTTAAATAATGTGAGTCAGGAAACTAACACAGCGCCACCGGATTTAATAACGCAATAAAAACGCTATAAAATAATGTGACACAGTACAGCACAGTACAATAATACTGACCATGACTTTAGAAGCATAAATTACCTTACACTCAATTTAAACACAAGCTGTCTTTCTGTATGAACCTCTAAGCTGGTTCATACAGAAAATGTAGAAATGCATTAGCCTGATTATGATTAAAAACACATAATTAAACACGCGTTTGCGATTTAAATCAGAACACGATTAAAATCAATATAAATGTTTATATTGTAACGCATACTGTCCAGCCTCCATTTCTCTATAAAAATTTACTGTTGCACACACACACACACAATAGAAGCAGGAACCGCTGTCAGAAGGGAAGATATGTTCAAAATATCGCAAATATCGATCATGTTGCGATATTTTGAAATATAAAAGTCAACTGATTGTCCATAATATCGCTTACCTATTTTTTCGAAGAAATGTTTGTTAAAATAAAAGTCCAGCACCAGCTGGATTTGAACACACAACCTGCCAGTTGGTAGTCACGCACCTAGACCAGTAGGCTACAAGAGAGCTCGCATGATCAGGCAGGCGAAACAGCCCTACACAGCCCTGCCGCAGTACACGGATGTAATCATACCGTTATTAAATTCTTGAGATACGCGATTCCATATTATATTCCCTTTTAATCAAATTCTAAAAGTATGCTTGTTGACTCCGGTATCACGTTAGTTAAAGACTTCGAAGCTTACAATGTTTAGGGAGAAATGAAATACCGGTGTGTATTTTTCCTTGTGATATTTTAAGCTCTAGTTGAATGATAGGTGTCGCATTTTAAATCATTTTCGTAGCTAGAAATTATGAAACGCCCTGTTAAAAGCAAGGAAGTTTTTATGCCCGTTGAAGTAAAACAAAATGCCTGACAAAGTATGGCTTGGACAGATTCCAAGTGCTTGTACAAATGTGCTAAAGAAATTATACTTTGAGTATACAGCTTGTCCAAAGTCATCCATTATTAATACTATTAGTAATATCTTCAGTAAAGGCTTTGATATTTCTGATAAAGGTAGGTTGTGTACTTTTGTCCAACTGAGCAATCTTGCTTTCATAAAATATACCAACATTTTAATGACTGATGATTAACATGCTGTAATACACAGTTCAAAATTAAAGGCTCAAATGCTGTACATGAGAGGTTAAGCTCCCCCTGGCGGTTTTACAAGGCGACGCCGGATAGTTAACCACGTGACACCACGTTAACTGCGTCATACCGCGTGATACTGTGACACGCCCACCGGGGTATGCCGCGAAATACCTCACGCATTTTGAATGGCTGCATCTGTACTATTCAGAAATACAATCGAAAATAGTTTTGTGGTGTTTGTATGGATGAAACGTTTCTAAAATGTATAACGTAACAAAATTAAAGACGATTAAAATCTGTAATCTTTCCACTTGTAATGTCATTAGACAGAACAACACGTTTCTGGTTTGTTTTAATTAGTATTAGTTAGTAGTTAGTAGTTTTAATTTAATTAGTATTACAATTCGCACTGATTCCCTTGCGAAGATATGGACTTAAGAATATTCGTGCCTGGTCAAAAAATGGCATTAAGCACTTAAAATTAATATGGTTAATAATAGTAAACTGTAACATGCTGTAACAAGATCGGTTAAACTGCGAAGAAAATGCTTTCAGAGAAAATGTTTCAGGTGTGAAGAACATAGATCTCCAATGCAATTTCAACCAAACCTGTTTCCACACACCCTGCCCCCACTACCATTAGAATATACACAAAGCACTGAAATCTTTCGAGCTAATGATCAGGTGACCCGAGAGAGAGCGAGAGAAACACCAAGGGGTGCGGAACCAGGGAACTATTTACATGGAAAACGGGCGATCTCCCCAGACTGTCGCCCGTTTCACTGTTACCTGGATACCTCTTTATTTAGAACTCACTAATGCTGATTTTTAGTTTCGAAGGATTCAAGTAGGGTTTTAGATGAAAGGCAGCGACCTTAATCAAGCCCAAATCATAATTGAACCCATTCAGAGCCTACATTACATTTTAGCGTTTCATTCTGAGCAGAAGACCCTCACACCTGAAGAAGGCTTGCGTTTTCTCTCTTCTCTTTTAAGCATGTGTACAATGTGTAATACAATTACAATGTGTAATTACAATGCGAATCGTATGAGGGTGGGGGGGAGGTGTCTTTCGCTGGAAATCTCGCCTGCTTCTACTTTACGAGTACAACCCCCTCTCTGCCGGAGTGCTGGCTGTGACGAATTAAACCGGTTTCACAGGTTTCAATCACAGACCATGTGACATGGGAGTCAGGAAACTAACACACAGCGCCACCGGATTTGATAACACTATAAAAACGCTATAAAATAATGTGACTAGGCACAGAACAAGTTTACAGCACAGTACAATAATAAATGCTGACCATGACTTTAGAAGCATAAATTGCCTTACACTCAATTTAAACACAAGCTGTCTTTAGCCCTCTAAGCTGGTTCATACAGAAATGTAGAGATCCAGGCTCAGAACACACAGCTTCATTAGCGAATACATATGCAGGACAACTAGAGAAGACGTTTTACAGAGGATGGATTTTTAGAAACATCCCATCAGTGACATCACTGAAGTCAACTCCTAGGTACTGTAACTGTCGTGTGGATAGTTTCACAAGAATCAGACAAAGGTTTAAGCATCGCTTGTTCTAGATAAAACTGCAAAAAAAACAACAACAACCCATAATGTACTTCTTTGCGGCTCTGTTTGCCCAAATCATATATTCACAACGTGAAATCTAGAAAATAATATTACGTAACCAAAATCCGCAATATGGAAACAGAACCTGTGTAATTGTTGATAGATGATGTACTCGTAACATTTTTTCAAGACGAACTACAACATTTAAAAAATGACTTGTATGTACTTGATATCTCTAATCAATCCACGGGTCCCAGCACAAAACGAAACTAAAACGCATACCGTTTCGCGCTTCTTATTAGTTGCTCAAAAGTAATTTGACCGTATGAAATGCATAATATAAACCTAGAAACATATACGTGAGCAGTACTTAAGCACTGTGGTATCGGTGTTAAGACATACCTCTCAAATACTGTAAATCAAGTTAAAAATATCTCAAGACCGATTCTGGTCATAATGAAACCATGTTTCGTGTATGTTTTCTTTAAAGTACCGAGACCAGCCATATACTCTATGTTTATGTTCCAAAATTAATATCGTTTATGGCCTTCACACGCGTTGCAGTATGCTCCTATTCTTTTTATGCTCAGCTACTAAGATTTCCCTTCAGTGGTAAAATCAGATATGAATATTCAATACTTAAACGGGCACAGTTAAGACATTAAATATACATATACATACTGTATACAGTACAGTTTTCATACGGTAATATGTTTATGTTCCTAAATCAATCTCTTTTATGAGCATGTGAAAGGCATGGTGAATCGATTCTCAAAAATTACTGTACTTTGCATGATTGGAAACAAATGCGTGATTGCGAAATGCTGTGGTGTTACTTTTACAAAGACGGTCAATGAAAAAAAGAATGTTGACCAGGGCAATACTTTGAGTTTACACTTACAGCTTGTCCAAGGTCATTCATTATTAATACTATTAGTAATATCTTCGTTAAAGACTTTGATGGCCACAGCTCAAACATGAGAGGTTGAGCTTTATTAGCTCCACCTTGCGGAAATTCCGGATACTATTATTTTGCTTGTCGTATTATAGGAGAATTTACGGTAACTCGCGGTATTTACCGGTAGCTTGCGGTAGACTGCGTACAGCGTACCGCAAAATAACGCGGTATCGCCCGCGCATTTTGAATGGCTGCATCTGTAGGCTGCCAAAAGTCTCCGAAACCAAATTTTGATAGCAGAAAATTCTCACTCGTCCAGAAGTTCCCTTGGGACCCAACATCCAGCACAGAGTGGTAAAAACGCGTCTTTTTTGGAGCCCCTTTCAGCGTGAATTGGTGGTTCAGTGGTAGAATTCTTGCCAGCCACGCGGGAGGCCCGGGTTCAATTCCCGGCCAATCCAGTGGCTTTTGCAGCGAGCGGCTCCATCACTTGCATCCCCTTTCAACTCGCAACTGAAAACCCACTAAAGCTTAGAAGGTGTGAGCCAGGTCAGTACCCGGATGAGGGTGACCTACAGGGAAAAGCAAAGCTTACAGCTGGAAGCGGTGTTAATGGAGCCAGCTGTGGGACGCTCACCCTGAGGTCTGTGCGGGTCCCAATGCCCCAGTATAGTGACGGAGACGCTGTGTGGTAAAAGGCGCCGTCTTTTGGATGAGATGTAAAACCGAGGTCATAGCTCTCTGTGGTCATTAAAAGTGACCACCAAAACCTTTGACAAAAGCTCTTGGTAATTGATGGTCTTCAATAATGCTTCTCCTTTAGGTACATTTGAAATCAGCTAAAAAATGCTGTGAAATGGGGGGGCACTTCAGGCCAGTGTAGGATTTGGGTTACAAGAACCATTAAACAGCACGAGAAAGCCCGTACACTGAATCGCAGGGCTTTCTATTCAAAGAAGGACAAAAGAAACTTCCCTGAATTCCATTTTTTGCAGCACAGAGAGGACAGCGGGCACGAGGCCTGTTAGCTCAGTTGGTTAGAGCGTGGTGCTAATAACGCCAAGGACGCGGGTTCGATCCCCGTTCAGGCCAGGTAGTCTCCTCCTCTCTTGCCAAAACCCGTTGCTTTCTTGCTGTGGTGAGATTGGTGGTAATTCAAAGACGCCACATACTGCCGACAGACGAGAGTGTTGTGGGAGACGAGAGAAGTGATGGAAGATTGAAGAGTGTCCTAGGTGGAGCCAAGATAAAGTGTCACAATTGCATAGGGGAGAATTTCAAATGTTTAAGATGGTAAAAATAACCGGAAGTGATCCCCCAGTCCGGCACAGTCTGATGTACTTCTGTCATATAAAGTGAAACTAGATGTCGAACTGGAGCCTCACTTATGTAAATTTGCAATATTTGCATAAGTGAGGCACCAGTTATACATCTAGTTTCACTTTAAATGACAAAACTGAAGAGACTTAAAAGAGCTGGAGAGGATTTCTTACAACTTTTGAGCCGGCACAGTTTTCGAAAACGTTTTCTTCACGCTGCACTATACAACACAGACAGCCAAGAGTCTCCAAAACAAAGCGAATTGACAGATAGGAGAAAAGTCCCACTCGTCCTAAAGTTCCCAAAATCCAGCACTGAGCGTAAACAAAGTGTTCAAGTAGCGTGGAGTTACTTGAACCCCTAATCCTAGCTGGAGTTTGAGCGTCTGGTTCAGAGTTTGCTCAAGAGTTTACCTTTCACAGATGCGCAAAGATGAATGTTGAGTGTACACGCTTCAAGGCGCCTTACAGTGCAGGGAGTGATTAGAGACGATTCGTGACGTGTGCTCGTTCCCATATACCGTACGCCCCGGGTTGCAGTGCTAGGATGACGTCCAATACCGCTTCGGCACGTAACGGCATTATATTCAAGTGCAGGACATGAGGGTTTTATTTTGTTCGTTTTGTTCTGCTCTGCTTTGCTTTGTTTTGCTTTCCATGGCGTTTGTAAGAGCGTCAATAAAAAGGCGATTCCTGCGTCTAACACGAATGTAAGAGCTATTTCAAGTGCGGCTTCTAAAATGCTTGTAGACATTTGTCTGTTGTTGATTGTTTTTTTGTGTCTAACAAAGTGCCATTTTCCTGTCCGGACGGGGAGACTTTATCATTTCCACATGAAGCAACCCTTAATTCCTCGGAGGCGTGTCTGTCTGCAAGGTTTGTATTTTGGAAAGGTTTTTTTTTTTAACGGAGACGATTTTGAAAAAGATTTACGCCGGCGTCTCGCGATCCATGTGAGATTGTAGCAAGAATGCAGCAATAGCAGCGTTTGCTGTAGTCGTGGCTGAGTTGTTAAGGCGATGGACTACTGATACATTGTGTTCTGCATGCATGGGTTCAAATCACACACTTGTCGCTCTCCATGTCTGACACGTGTGGTACTAGAGCAGTACGTTTTCCAGCGGTGGCTGAACATGGTATAGTAGGCTAACGTTGGTATCAAGCAGTGACAATAACAGTGGTTAAGTGCCGCTACTGCCAAGTGACTCTGGGTTGAGACTGTGTTTCCATTTACTTGCAACGCAAATGGAGAAAGAGATTTTTGACAGTCTCTCGAGAGACTGCGCTAGGTGTTTAGAGATAGACTTTGTCAGTTCCCCCTGGAATCATGGCCTCTCAAATAGTTTGTGATTCCTCTAGACGTTTATACAGTAGAAGCATGGTTCGTGGCTTAAATTCAAGCTGACCAAGACTTAGGAAACGAGTTAGAGGTCTGATGCAGAACTGCGAATTCAGTGAACGGGAACACTACAGTACATTGCACTGCATGTGTGAGGAAAGCTGCCCACTTCAGTCCCTTGTCGACCGAACAGAGGACTGTAAAGGATACCACCAAGAAACTTTAGGATGCTGGTTGGAATTCAGCTCCAAAGAAGCCCCTTTGGATGTTATGTCATCAAAAAGTAAGAACAACGAATCTCCCTTTGATCAAAAGCGCAACAAAACTGTTTTCTGTGGAGCAGGTTTCAGACCCGTAGACCTGTTTTATTTTTAGGGCAGGGCGCATTCCCAAACGCGAATCTCCTGTTTTAGAAATGCTTTGGGCGGCGTGAAGTGAAAATAAGAAATTAACTCCAGATGCACATGGAAGCAATCAAGTGTTTCATCCGAGCTGTTTCAAAGACTGCTCAAGAGCTTTCCTTTCACAGAGGCGCAACGATTAATGATGGCGGTGCACCCTTCAATGCGCCTTACAACTCTAGGGAGTGATTGAGACGATTCGTAGTGTGTGCTCGTTTCCCTATATTCCCCGTGCTGCAGTGGTAGGATGACGTACGTTACTGCTTCGACACGTAACGGCATTATATTCAACTGCAGGAGCTGAGGGCTTTCGTAAGCGCGTAAACCAAAGGCAATTCCTGCGTCTAACACTAATTTAAATGCTTTTCAAAGTGCAGTGTGGTGCAGCTTGTAAAATCCTTGTCCACATTTGTGGTTTGTTGATGTTTTTTCTGTCTGCCAAAGTTGCATTTTGACATCAGGACGGGGAGACTTTATCCTTTGAACGTGAAGCCACCCTTAAACCCTCGGAGGCGTGTCTGTCTGCCGGCACGTATTTTGTCAAAGGTATTTTTTTTTAACGGGGAGCGACTCTGAAAAGGTTTCCCCAGCCACCTCGCACTCGTGTTAGATTATAGGAGGAATGCGGCAGTGGCGAGCTCGCCGTAGTCGTGGCCGAGTGTTTAAGGCGATGGACTCGAAATCTGGTGGGGACTCCCCGCGCAGGTTCAAATCCTGTCGTCTACGGCGGCTGCCGCACGTTGTAGTGTGCCTGCGTGGCAGAGGCGAAGTGCCGCTTCTCCTTTTCTGGTACTATAAAAACGCTAAATCGCTTGGACCCGCTGCCATGGAAATCAATTCTTCAGATAACCACACATTTTGCGTTCGCACGTCTGGTGCTCTACTTATGCCTTTGAAAATCGGATCAATAAAGCTCAAAGAACCGACAAGATAGGTGCTCGTAAAGCACGCAGTAAAGAATTCTTATCAGCGAGGGTTTCAGTGGGTTAACTGAGGAGAAGGCGTGATCGCTAATTGTTGAGTTTTTATTTGGTGTTAGAAACACTCTTACTGTGCATGAAGTGCAACAAATGTAGCCACAGAAATTGCATCGTGCTTTCATTTATGCTATTGCAGACACCAACGTTGCCTAGATAGAAAACCGAAAAAGCCGTGGGTTTGCTTGCCAGTCTGAAGGATCTCTCTTCGAATCTCTATCATTTGTCAATGGAAGTAAAAGGCGCTGCAATCTGATACGTTCACATTCAAACCCTCAGCTGTTGTTCGACTTTATTTCTTGACTAATTACAACTGAGTGTCGCATGAGCAGTTACGTAAACTTGTCTGCTATATTTGAACACAAATGCCGTTCTTCAATTAAAACTAACAGTACATTGTCAGGGACATTCAGTTATATACAAACAAGAGACAGACAAGAGAATATTTCTACCTTTCATGTGGACTACGTGTTGACTTACTGATCGGAATAATTGAAATGTTCGGGTTCATAGCCGATGCAGTGCGTGCTAATTAGAACAGCAACGCTGGGCTCTCAGCACCGTACTGAGCCCAGGTGCAGTTCATTTACATGAAGGAAATCTCGTACTGGGTACGATTACACCCACATACAGTAAGTAGCACAGGCTACTTAGGGAGTAGCCTGATGCGTTTAAAAGTGACCCGAGCCAGGCAGGAGTCGAACCTACAACCTCCTGATCCGTAGTCAGACGCGTTATCCATTGCGCCACTGGCCCTGGTGTCACACTGCATGACTGCAACCCAGTGAGCTCAGCACTGCAACTAGTAAAACATTACCCCCGGTCCATTCTTTTCCAAAAGTGAGAAACACCTGTTTTCTACATTGTGTCTGTTTAAAACCATATCTCTTTAAACCAAACCAAGAGTTTGTCCTTTGCACTGATATTCTGATTCATTTCGATTTCAAAGAAAAAAAAAACACTTTCTTCCAAAGCATCATAAAATTGTCCCTTCTTCCAGACTCTACTTCTCTCTTGTAGTAGTACAGCAGACCTTTCCAGGTGAGCAGATCACAGAGTCCGAAATGAGCTTCCTCCATCCAGCAAAGTACCTGAACATGACTCTGTCATCAAAAAAGCACCCCTGTAGTAAAGCAATTAAATCCGAAATCAAGAGGGCAATTGCCTACTGAAGTTCAAGAAGTCATCAATTTTAACCTAGCAACACATTAAAGGCTGCATCTATACAAGTACGATTCTAGAAATGCTCACCAGATTACGTTTTAAGAAGGAACTGCGGCTCAGGTTCCGCCGAGATCTAAACTCGGATGGCAGGATTCAGAGTCCAGAGTTTGGACGGGTGGCGCACAGAGGGTCCATATACTGTAGATCCCTCAGTGATCTTCCGCGTGTTCAAACCGCCAGCGTGTGACTCCCCTGTCCCCGTGACCTCATTGCTCTGCTCTCGCCTGTGTGCAACCGAGCCTGACTCACGGTAAAGTGGAAAAAAAATGCCCTCAACGTGTGATTTACTCTGGAGCGAGGACAGATGTCACCTTCTTATCATTGAACAGGATGTATGTGATGTGGCGACTAGGTTCAATTTTTTATCCTCTTTAAAAGATTAAGGACTGGGTGAGCCTGATTTACCACCCTTTCAGCTAAGAACCCGACGTGCGGACCGTTTAAGCTGCGTAGACTCGGTCGTTTAACTCTTCTCCATTAGCAGGGTTAAGGTTAAAGAAAAAACATTGCTGACTTCTTTTTTGTTTTCCAGCCGCGAGCGCTGATTAGCAAGGTTTGCATTTCATGTTTTGCAAGTTGCATTCTAAGAAAAACAAGTCGTTCAAGACAGGAAATGAATACTTGCATTTAATTAAGTCTAGCCGTAGGCGGTTGTCCATAATGACCAGTCCTGTTCGAGAAGACAGACCAAAAAAAAGGAACCGCTGGGATTCGGACCCGGGATCTCCTGTTTACTAAGCAGGCGCTTTAACCAACTAAGCCACAGCGCGCCAGGAGCTCTGTCCTTTTGCAGCCACTTGGGCACACAACTCAGACACATCTGCATTCGCTGTGCGCTCCGCCTGCTCGCTGAGCAAGTTGCCACCTTTACATACAATAGCAACATCGACACCAAGAGAAAGGATGACAAATGGCTTTTAACTGGAACTTTTCATGTCCAAGGAGCTCAATGTGCTTTCCGTGTACAACAGGGCCACTGAACTCCACACCGGCCACTGAAGCACAGCAGTGGCTTGCTGGCTTGACATCTCCCAAGGAAGATGTTGAAATTGCATGTGGAACAGGAAAATGACCCTCGAGTACGAGGGAAAAAAAATAAAAAAGAAAATCTGGAGCGCGCCAACTCATGTCCGGACAGCCTGGTTTGAACAAAGTGTTCAAGTAGCATGGGAATGCGACCCCTAATCCTAGCTGGAGTTTGAGCGTCTGGTTCAGAGTTTGCTCAAGAGTTTACCTTTCACAGATGCGCAAAGATGAATGTTGAGGGTGCACGCTTCAAGGCGCCTTACAGTGCAGGGAGTGATTAGAGACGATTCGTGACGTGTGCTCGTTCCCATATACCGTACGCCCCGGGTTGCAGTGCTAGGATGACGTCCAATACCGCTTCGGCACGTAACGGCATTATATTCAAGTGCAGGACGTGAGGGTTTTATTTTGTTCGTTTTGTTCTGCTCTGCTTTGCTTTATTTTGCTTTCCATGGTGTTCGTAAGAACGTCAATAAAAAGGCGATTCCTGCGTCTAACACGAATATAAGAGCTATTTCAAGTGCGGCTTCTAAAATGCTTGTAGACATTTGTCTGTTGTTGATTGTTTTTTTGTGTCTAACAAAGTGCCATTTTCCTGTCCGGACGGGGAGACTTTATCATTCCCACATGAAGCCACCCTTAAGTCCTCTGAGGCGTGTCTGTCTGCAAGGTTTGTATTTTGGAAAGGTTTTTTTTTTTAACGGAGAACGACTTTGAAAAAGATTTCCGCCGGCGTCTCGCGATCCGTGTGAGATTGTAGCAAGAACATGGTGCGGCTTCTTAAATGCTTGTGGACATTTCTCTGTTGTTGATTGTTTCTTTGTGTCTAACAAAGTGCCATTTTCCTGTCCGGACGGGGAGACTTTATCATTCCCACATGAAGCCACCCTTAAGTCCTCTGAGGCGTGTCTGTCTGCAAGGCTTGTATTTTGGAAAGGTTTTTTTTTTAATGGAGAACGACTTTGAAAAAGGTTTCCGCCAGCGCCTCGCGATCCATGTGAGATTGTAGCAAGAACGCAGCAACAGCGGTGCTCACTGTAGTCGTGGCCGTGTGGTTAAGACGATGGACTAGAAATCCATTGGGGTCTCCCCGCGCAGGCTCGAATCCTACCGACTACGGTGTCCTCCTCACGTCGTCGTGTGCTGGCGCAAGCAAGGAAAAGTGCCTTTCTGCTTTTCCTGGTGGTTTTAAAACGCGAGATCGCTTGTACCCGCTGCCTTGGAAAGAAATGTCTACATGTTTACTTGCACATTGTCTATTGTTTGTTTGTACATTGTCTTGATGCACTGTTTGCACTTTGTCTTGTTTTTTACACTTGTTTTACAATCGAGAGACCTTCTGTAAGTAAGAATTCCATTGTACCAGTACCGGTTACATATGGCAATAAAGTTCAAGTTCAAATGCTTCAGCGTCCACAAACGGCATTTTGCAGCTGGAAGCAGATGGCGACGCTTTTTGCGGTCGCGTGTCTTGTGCCCCATTTCCGGCCTTTAACATCGAATCAATAAAGCTGTTCGAACCGACACCATAGGTGCTTTTCTTACAACTTTTGATCTGACTCAGTTTCGGAATGCAATTCCTGAACACTGCGAGAGACAACCTACAGATGCAGCCATTCAAAATGAGCGGTAAAAACCCATGGTACAGTAACCAACCCGCAGGGCACCGTAGGGCACCGCGGTAAGTGATTGGCTGGCCAAAATGACCGACAGGGGCACTCGTGGTGCATTGGTTGGTAGTGAAAAGATTTAATCATCTAATGTCTTTACTGTGCACATTTCAATCTGCTTAGTTTTGAATATTTATATGGAATTTTACCACTAAAGGGAAATTTTAGTAGCTGAGCATAAAAAGAAGAGGAGCATAACGCATCTGAAGGTCATAAACGATATTAATTTAGGAACATAAACATTACTGTATGTACATTAACTGTACTGTGTATGGCTGGTCTTGATAGTTTAAAGAAAAAATACACACCAGTCTTCCATTTCTCCCTAAACATTTTAAGCATGAAAGTTGTATGAAACGGTACCCAAATATGTGATTGCTGTATAGAATGAATTTTAATTTTTAAAAATTATTTAACACGAAAATTAAGCTGTTTACATCTTCCGCCTGAGAACAGTCACCCGTTGCTACCCAACGCAGAAACACAGCCACTAACTAGCAAAGAGAGGATATTAGCTAGCTAATATGATAAAGAAATAAATGATTATTTTGTTTATTTCTTTTGCACATTTATTTGAACATTTCCATCGATTGTACAAGCACTTGGAAACTGTCCAATCCCTAGTTCATCAAGCATTTACCGGTCTGGTGCCGGTCTGTGTCTTCTAGGATATAATGCCAGCGAACTCTTGTTTTTATGTCCACTATAACTACGCTGGGCAAACGTTCCGAGGTCAAATTCTTCCAGCACGGGGGTACCTTTAAAGCGGAGACGACGGCACCGAAATTTTTTGGCGCACCTTCTCTTTAAAGCCCTGGCCAAATATGAAGACAGTACGTACAGTTATAATTCAAACGGAATTAAAAACTACACATCCCAGTTACCATGGTGGTGCTTGTGATCATTGCGTTTAACCAACGAAACAGGGCGAAAAATCAGTCACATGACTTTGGGGCAGAGTTTCGAAAGCTTAACCTATCAGCAACAAAGCGAAATTTACACGATAGGCTACCTCAAACTGTCAGTTACACGACTGTGTATGTCGCTTAAGCCACTCCTATTTGGCATTTTAGTTATGGAGGCGAGAAGACGCCCCCTCTCTGGGTGTCTGATTTGCCGCCATCTTTAACTGTTCGGTGTCCGAATCGGAGTAGCTACGCGTACGAAATAAAGTTAATCCCAACTACAAAACATATATTTTTGTGGTAAGAGGGCGCAAAACATCAGTATTTACTGCTATTAATTACTGTACGATTTATAGTTGAAATCTGAGCCTAGATATAAAGTTAGATATAAAGTTAAAATCTCGACAAAGCAATGTAGGAAATACAGAGAAAATAAATCCTTTCTGACATCTAAAATCAGTTTCGATCAAGGTCTCTAAAACGAACAAGAAAAAGAGGATTTTCGGAGGGCAATTACGCTGTGTTTATATAGAATAACTGATTTATGAGCAATCTAATTTCTTGTTCGTTTAAAACAGTGAAATGTCAGCTGCAAAAGATCGCACCAGAAACAGCACTCTCTCTGCCTGTCATAGACGTTCAGGAAAGGCTGAATGAAGTCATGTCAAGTACAATAATTCGGTGATCAATAATAACAGTTGTAGGACAGTATACAGATGCAGCCATTCAAAATGAGTGAGGTATTTCGCGGCATACCCCGGTGGGCGTGTCGCAGTATCACGCAGTATGACGCAGTTAACGTGGTGTCACGTGGTTAACTATCCGGCGTCGCCTTGTAAAACCGCCAGGGGGAGCTTAACCTCTCATGTACAGCATTTGAGCCTTTAATTTTGAACTGTGTATTACAGCATGTTAATCATCAGTCATTAAAATGTTGGTATATTTTATGAAAGCAAGATTGCTCAGTTGGACAAAAGTACACAACCTACCTTTATCAGAAATATTTATGCATCAAAGCCTTTACTGAAGATATTACTAATAGTATTAATAATGGATGACTTTGGACAAGCTGTATACTCAAAGTATAATTTCTTTAGCACATTTGTACAAGCACTTGGAATCTGTCCAAGCCATACTTTGTCAGGCATTTTGTTTTACTTCAATGGGCATAAAAACTTCCTTGCTTTTAACAGGGCGTTTCATAATTTCTAACTACGAAAATGATTTAAAATGCGACACCTATCATTCAACTAGAGCTTAAAATATCACAAGGATCCTCAAGAGCACAGCAAAGAGTGTATTAAAAGACACTTGTATTTATCAACGCTTTCTTTTCCGTATACCAGATTTTATGGAACCACTTCAGAGGGGTGTCAGCCAGTCAGATTCCAGGAATCGGCACTTTAAAGGAAAAATACACACCAGTATTCCATTTCTCCCTAACGATTTTAAGCATCGAAGTATTTAACTAGCATGTGAAATAGCGTGTGAAAAAGTGGTAGTTTTAAGCTTTTCTGCTAATATAATATGGAATCGCGTATCTAAAGAATTTAATAACGGTATTCGTGTGCTGCGACAGGGCTGTGTAGGGCTGTTTCGCCTACCTGTTCATGCGTGCTATCTTGTAGCCGACTGGTCTAGGTGCGTGACTACCAGCTGGCAGGTTGTGTGTTCGAATCCAGCTGGTGCTAGACTCTTCTTTTAACAAACATTTCTTCGAAAAAATAGAATAGCGATATTATGGACAATCAATTGACTTTTATATTTCAAAATATCGCAACATGATCGATATTTGCGATATTTTGAACATATCTTCCCTTCTGACAGTGGTTCCTGCTTCTATTGTGTGTGTGTGTGCAACAGAGTAAATTTTTATAGAGAAATGGAGGCTGGACAGTATGCGTTACAATATAAACATTTATATTGATTTAAATCGTGTTCTGATTTAAATCGCAAACGCGTGTTTAATTATATGTGTTTTTTAATCATAATCAGGCTAATGCAACATAAATTGATACAGTATCTTTGTCTTCTAAGTATCTTAATAAACTTTCAGCATAGCTTTCTACCCATCAAGATTTATATTTCTTGGGATTTTGGGATCAAATGTGGAAGGATTAGATTATAATCGTTTTTATTTGTCAAATACGTGATTGTATTTCTGAATGTTATGTGACACCTACAGTAGTTCACTGCTTTAAATACATCGAATTAAGAAAGTTATGTGTAGCACTTTAGAACTTTTTTCTGAACCAGGAAAAATCTGATCATGTTTCTCTATAACAATAATAAAAAACTTTATTTTACATATCGCCTTTAAAAGTGGCATCTCAAAGCAATACAGTAGATCGAAAAACAGTTAAAAGGGACCAAATTAAATACCAGACAATCGCAAACGCGTTTTCAATAAAATTATTTTATTCATTCAGCAGTTTGTGAGAGGGACATCCAGCAGGGAGAGACACACACACCGGTTTTCATTGACAAAATTGTTTTTTTTCAATTCCTCTTGTCTAACAGGAATGTTTTGTTTGTGGACAGACTGTTAGACAAGAGGAAAAGACCGCCTCCTCCTACGAAGCATTAATCGCGTATCTAAGGAAAATTGCAGTATACCTTTGTTCATGCACATCATTATACAGTACAGTATCTCAATTTGTATTTCGATTAAAAAAAATCATTTGCCCAGCCACTACTGTTGTTATTGTTTTTATCCTGTAAAGCGTTTCCTTTTTCTGCGTTTTCCATTTCCTTTTTCTGATCACTCGCTTTCTGGATACACATCTCACCTGTCCTGTTCTTTGTTTTCCTGGTTTGCTGATTATGCCTGCTGCGGTCCACTCCTACCCTCACACCTAAAGAATACTATTTTAAATTTCTTGGCGCAGTTCATTAACCCTTGTATGTGCTGTCCGCGCCGAAAATGCAATTAAAAAAAAGTCAAAAAACGCGCTCAAAATACAATTTATAGCTTAATAAGATACACTCCACAGGCAAAATTAAAGACAAAATTAAAGACGATTAAAATCTGTAATCTTTCCACTTGTACTGTGAGTCATCGGACAGTTTCTGCTTTGTGTAAGGATGGTGAGAAAGCTGTGCTCAATGTATTAAGGGACTTAAAAGTTAAAGGAGATGCTTCATATTGCTTGACTAATTTTAAAAACCAAGTTATAAATGCAGACGCTCCCTCGGTGCCGCGCCGGGTGTAAATATCAAAGTATACATTCCCAACAAGAATTGTACCCATCTGTCATGCAAATAAAACACCTTGAATTGAATTGAATTGAGGGAGAGAGGGGGGTAGTGGGACAGAGATACTGTAGACAGACTCAAGGCAAATAAAATACTTATGGGTACGCAGGCATTCACGACAGCAACATACGAAACGTTTGCACGTACTGTATAGTTAAGTTATTACTTGGTTTTCAAAATGCAACGAAATACAATATTGTTGTTGCTGCTGTTCTGGTTGTTTTTATCCCGTAAAGCGTTTTGAGAAGCCACCTTTAAAGGCGATATATACTGTAAAACCGCTGATTCTTATGGAATGTGTTCCGCAGGAGATTCCAATTTTTATTTATTTATTTTTTAATCACGTATCTTAGGAAATCTCAGTATAACTTTGTTCATGAACAAATGGCATGTTACATTATCATTCGTTTTTTAACAAGGCTCGCCAGCTAATGTGAATCGAAACCTGTCTTGCTAGCTTTTAAAGTCGTGCATGTGTAAACTGTACTAGAGGGCATGCAAGTTACTCTGCCCCTTTCAGCTGCAGGGAGTCCCTCTGCTGCAACACACAGCAGACAGAACGGGAGACTATTGCCTTTCATATCTGACTCCAGTGAAGTAAAAGGGGTGTCTAAAGGGGTGATTTCAGACCACATTCTAGTTACTTTATTTTGTTTACTTTTAACATTTTTGTAATTTACAGTAGATGTCACAATAGAAGCCCGAAGCCTATTATACTCAGTCTAGCCTTGGATCCTCTGAGTCCCATGACTCAGTCTTGTCTGCTTTCCTAGAATAAAACCAGTTAAGTCTTGTGTACTATGCAATTTATATTTTCCGATTCCATGCATTCCCTTAATGTTTAGAGTTTACTATATTCTCCAGACTCAAACACATAAGTACTAATAGCTCTGTCCCTTTAGGAGACTCGTTGCAGTACTGTGTCCCACTACCCCCATGAATTCTTTAGGTTGGGTCTAATATTTTCCAGTAATATACTGAATGGGATACAAAATGCTGTCAGGCAGGTAACAGAAAAGAGAAAAATATAAATATTTCCATTTTACAGACGTTCACACATTTATAACATTTTGGCTCAATAAAAAGCTAACCCAATAATTAAATGTGATAAAGTATAGTTTGGATGTTTATACATTCATGTTAATCGTATTCTTGATTTATTTCATGTTTCATTTGCTAACTTAGAGCATATTGTGCAATGAAGAATAAAATAGCTGCATGACAAGTGACTTCCTTCTCTCAGTGGAAATTAAAAGATAGCCTGATAAATTATAATAAGACAGTAAGAAAGGTTCCAATCAGGAGGAGACAATTCTTTCCATTTTTTTGTTTGATTGCTGGTAGCAAACTGATCTGAGGATCTACTCCAGCTCTTTCTCTTTTTATCATACAGTAAATCTTATTTTCTTGCTTTCTGAAACACAATATAACAAAAAATAACCTCACAAAATCAAAGAAAAAATCCTTGCTCCCCCCCTTCCCTTGGCAGTACTTCCTCCCATGCTTTTAACTAAGGGCATCTAAAATACTGTCAAACAGCTACAATGGTATCTCTGTACAAGGCTTTGACTGTGTCAATCACAGCACCTACCATTCCCTTACCAGCAACAACATGGATTCTAACACTCAGACATTAAAAAAAGTCAGGCCAAGAGAGAAAATACCGAGCTTTACAACATGCGGTACCAGTAACATTTTACCCACAGTAGACTCACCAACCAGATGTGTTTCAGTTTCTGTGATAAGCCTAGATTAATCATATCCTCTCCTCTAGTAGGAGCACCAAGTGTAAACATGTAACGCCCCTATTAAAAATAATGGCAAAACAGAAGTTCACTCTTTCTAGAACATACCTTCCTATGGACACTCCTAAAATGTATAAAATAGTGTCCACAGCATCTCATAATAGAGGCAAATGGGGAACTTCAAACTCATTTCATACAATGCCATCCATGAGGGGTTAAATACACCCTGAGAGAAATTAATTTCTGGATAATTCAACGGCTGTGATTTCTGGAATATGTATTATCCCAAATATTTTCAAAAGAAATTGAATCATTTCAATGAATCTGTGCCATTCAAGTACCTGCTCCAGACAGTAACCACTGCTAAGGGTTTATATGAAGCTTGCATTAAAAGACTTTAAAAAAAATGTCATGTTCCCATAAAAAAGTCATGCCTTGGAGTATAGACCCCCAAAGGAATGCCATAGACTCAAACTGCAAAATAAACACATACAGAAAGAAAGTATTTGTATTGTGATTGCAAATCCTGGTATGAGTGATTGGTATGACTTTCCTCATTACAAATCTCTTATTAGAATTTAAATTTCTCTGTAACTCCAGGTCAGAACAGAGAAAATGTAACTGCCTTAAGGAGTTTACAATTATGAAAAATAGAAGGATAAGCATGATACGTATGTCTTCTGTCATTTTCTAAGTCATGTTACTGAGCACCAAATCTTATTGAGAATATGAATCCATTTAAGGTTTATACCATAAAGTAAAGGTTTATTCCATGCTGAAAATGTTTGTACCAGACTTTTTTGAGCCCTGTTTAATTGTGTCTGAAGTCTGATGTTGTAAATTTTATTGTTAAAAAGATCCATGAAAATGTCACTACTAAAGTTAGCTGGTACTGTTGGTATTGTAAGTGGCAAGTAGAGCTCATATTTTAGATTTTGTGTAGTTGCTAGCTTTGAACTGTGTGTTGGATGCACATGAATTGAAGGAATGGGCAAACATAGCTGATGCGGATCCACAGAGCCAGCATATTAAGATGTTTATAATTAGAGGCAATTTGTTTAAATAACTAGGTATGGATACTGATGTGCAAGAGAGGTGGAAAGGCTGTTTCCTTAAGCCAGCCCTATAAAATGTTTTATTCTCAGTGAGATGCTGCCATTTCATAGTGGGTTTCTAACACTGTGTATAGTTCCATCCACACAGTGCCTTTACTTCCATCCATTTCTAATCTCTTTATCCAGTACAGAGGATTTGGAGCCTATCCCAGTAAGCGACGGACACAAGGCAGAATACACCCTGGACATAGCGCCAGTCCATCACAGGACAGACAGACACAAACACACACACACCAGGGCCAGTTTAAATCTAACCTCAGAATCTTTTCAGAAGACTTAGTGTCTGTATCTGCTTCATTTTCTAATTTTGGTAGCACCTCTAACTGCTTGTCTTTCTTATATGCATTTACTTTGTAATCTGTGGTCCTTTTATCTGTTTTTACATCTACTGTATTGCTTTGAGATGCCACCTTTAATGGTGATATATCAAATAAAGTTTTTTATTATTGTTATAGGGAAAAATGATCAGATTTAAAAAGATCTAAAGTATACTAGTTTGTCACTCTTCTCATTCCCTTTGCTAAATGACTTTTCATACTAGTCTGATCAATCTAACTGCCAGTTTTCTGTGCTTTCTCTATCCTGCTAGATTTGCAATTATTCTGAAAATTTTCATCTTGAAATAACTCATTTCTAAATACCTTTTTCACTGTTAACATCTTGCAGCAACTCTGCGACAAAATATACACTCTGACAGTTCATCCTGCTACCAACATTAAATAAAACAAATCTTAAGATTTCTAGATTTATGTCTTTATTTAGTGGTTTCATTAGTGACAAAGGCTAAACTTTCTTGGAAAAATGTCTTTTATGTGTTGCGGAAAAAACTGACTCGCTTTAACAAAATATGTTTACAAATCCTTTCACCTGGCATTTTCGTAGTTAGAAATTATGGAACGCTCTGTTAAAAGCAAGGGAGTTTTTATGTCCGTTGCAGTTCTTTTGCAACATGAATATAATTATATCGTTATTAATTTCTTGAGATATGCGATTCCATATTATATTCCCTTTTAATCAAATTCTAAAAGTATGCTTGTTGACTCCGGTATCGCGTTAGTTAAAGAATTCGATGCTTAAAATGTTTAGGGAGAAATGGAATACTGGTGTGTATGTTTTCTTTAAAGTACCGAGACCAGCCATATACTGTATGTTTAAGTTCCAAAATTAATATCGTTTATGGACTTCACACGCGTTGCAGTATGCTCCTATTCTTTTTATGCTTAGGCACTAAGATCTCCCTTCTGCTTTGTGTAAGGATGGTATCAAAAGCAATCTTAAGTGATGACAAACCACTACAATAACAACAGTAGTGGCTGGCTCAATGTATTTAAGGGACTTAAACGTAAAAGGAGATGCTTCATATTGCTTGTCTAATTTTAAAAACTAAGTTATAAATGCAGACGCTCCCTCAGTGCGCTCCTCTGGTGCGCCGGCTCTTACACAGTGCCTGTCTGCCGAAAGCATTACAACATACATACCCAACACTGCTTGTACCCATCTGTCATGCAAATATAACACCTTGAATTGAATTGAATTGAGGGGAGAGGGGGGGAATACTAAAGACAATACTGGCTCAATACCAATACGGGCTTTGACGTGCTAATGCGTTGGTTTAACAGTCCGGGTGTGGCAGGCTTCCAATGTCAACTCGACTCGATTGGAAGACAATGAACGTATTTTAGCCCTAAATGAATTAATAGCAAACATGGTTTACATAAAATACATTTTTCCAAGAAAGTTTATAATAATACGATCTATAGTTGAAATCTGAGCCTACTTTAAAAATAAAGGAAAAGCATTTTCAGAGAGCAATCACGCTGTGTTTATGTAGAAAAAGCGATTAGGTTTATGAGCAATCTTATTACCTATTCGCATAAAACGCTATATAAAATAAAGTTTATTTAGAGATGAATGATCAGTGTCGCAGTTTAAATACTGGGAGTCAGGAAACTAACACACAATTAAATTTGCCTGTGGAGTGTATCTTATTAAGCTATAAATTGTATTTTGAGCGCGTTTTTTGACTTTTTTTTAATTGCATTTTCGGCGCGGACAGCACATACAAGGGTTAATGAACTGCGCCAAGAAATTTAAAATAGTATTCTTTAGGTGTGAGGGTAGGAGTGGACCGCAGCAGGCATAATCAGCAAACCAGGAAAACAAAGAACAGGACAGGTGAGATGTGTATCCAGAAAGCGAGTGATCAGAAAAAGGAAATGGAAAACGCAGAAAAAGGAAACGCTTTACAGGATAAAAACAATAACAACAGTAGTGGCTGGGCAAACGATTTTTTTTAATCGAAATACAAATTGAGATACTGTACTGTATAATGATGTGCATGAACAAAGGTATACTGCAATTTTCCTTAGATACGCGATTAATGCTTCATAGGAGGAGGCGGTCTTTTCCTTTTGTCTAACAGTCTGTCCACAAACAAAACATTCCTGTTAGACAAGAGGAATTGAAAAAAAACAATTTTGTCAATGAAAACCGGTGTGTGTGTCTCTCCCTGCTGGATGTCCCTCTCACAAACTGCTGAATGAATAAAATAATTTTATTGAAAACGCGTTTGCGATTGTCTGGTATTTAATTTGGTCCCTTTTAACTGTTTTTCGATCTACTGTATTGCTTTGAGATGCCACTTTTAAAGGCGATATGTAAAATAAAGTTTTTTATTATTGTTATAGAGAAACATGATCAGATTTTCCCTGGTTCAGAAAAAAGTTCTAAAGTGCTACTCATAACTTTCTTAATTCGATGTATTTAAAGCAGTGAACTGCTGTAGGTGTCACATAACATTCAGTAATACAATCACGTATTTGACAAATAAAAACGATTATAATCTAATCCTTCCACATTTGATCCCAAAATCCCAAGAAATATAAATCTTGACGGGTAGAAAGCTATGCTGAAAGTTTATTAAGATACTTAGAAGACAAAGATACTGTATCAATTTATGTTGCATTAGCCTGATTATGATTAAAAAACACATATAATTAAACATGCGTTTGCGATTTAAATCAGAACACGATTTAAATCAATATAAATGTTTATATTGTAACGCATACTGTCCAGCCTCCATTTCTCTATAAAAATTTACTCTGTTGCACAGACACACACAATAGAAGCAGGAGCCACTGTCAGAAGGGAAGATATGTTCAAAATATCGCAAATATCGATCATGTTGCGATAGTTTGAAATATAAAAGTCAATTGATTGTCCATAATATCGCTATTCTATTTTTTCGAAGAAATATTTGTTAAAAGAAAAGTCTAGCACCAGCTGGATTCGAACACACAACCTGCCCGCTGGTAGTCACGCACCTAGACCAGTCGGCTACAAGACAGCACGCATGAACAGGCAGGCGAAACAGCCCTACACAGCCCTGTCGCAGCACACGAATACCGTTATTAAATTCTTTAGATACGCGATTCCATATTATATTAGCAGAAAAGCTTAAAACTACCACTTTTTCACACGCTATTTCACATGCTAGTTAAATACTTCGATGCTTAAAATCGTTAGGGAGAAATGGAATACTGGTGTGTATTTTTTTCTTTAAAGTACCAAGAAAAGCTATATACTGTATGTCTATGTTCCAAAATTAATATCATTTATGGCCTTCACACGCGTTACAGTATGCTCCTATTCTTTTTATGCTCAGCTACTAAGATTTCCCTTCAGTGGTAAAATTCAATATCTACAACGGGCACAGCAAAGACGTTTACTGTACTGTAAGTCTTTCTACGACAAACCAACGAACCACGAGTGCCCCTGTTGGTCAACCAATCACGTACTGCGGTGCCACGCGTCATCTTGCGTCACACTGAGCGACGCCACCTGCGGTACGTGTCTGTAACGCGCACTTTGAATGGCTGCATCTGTATAAGGAGGATAAGGATTTTGAAGTTGACTCGAAATCTGATAGGTAACCAGTGCAAGGACTTGAAAACAGGTGTAATGCATCCCTGATAGGATTCTTGCTGTCATATTCTGAACATATTGAAGATTGCTCAGTGTGGATTTAATTTCACCAGTGAACAGGATGTGCATTTATTAATTCTAGAAAAAAAGCCTTTCTTGATTTCTCTAGTTCCCTTTAAAATAAACTATTATTCCACAATGCAGAGTATTACATGGCCAGTATTTACACATGATATTTGTGATTTAAAGAAATTAACACAAGCAGCTTTTGGAGATTTAAGTGTTGGCTGAGTTATTGCAGGATAAAAGACTAGAGATGTTGGCAAGAAGAAGATAATTTGGCGAAAGCTGAGGAATACACTTATAACAAGAACACTTCCTAATGGGGTTAGGCATACTTTTGATGAAGATGATGAAGTTAACAGACTATATGTTTACATAGATACTGAAATAAGGATTGTATTTTAGATTATGTGTAGTTGCTGGCATTGAACTGTGTGTTGGATGCACATGAATTGAAGGAATGGGCAAACATAGCTGATGCGGATCCACAGAGCCAGCATATTAAGATGTTTATAATTAGAGGCAATTTGTTTAAATAACTAGGTATGGATACTGATGTGCAAGAGAGGTGGAAAGGCTGTTTCCTTAAGCCAGCACTATTAAATATTTTATTCTCAGTGAGATGCTGCCATTTCATCGTGGGTTTCTAACACTGTGTATAGTTCCATCCACACAGTGCCTTTACTTCCATCCATTTCTAATCTCTTTATCCAGTACAGAGGATTTGGAGCCTATCCCAGTAAGCAACGGACCCTGGACATAGCGCCAGTCCATCACAGGACAGACAGACACAAACACACACACACCAGGGCCAGTTTTCCCATAAACCAATTAACTTACCAGAATGTTTCGGAGTGCGAGAGGGAGTCATATCACACATATGGAGAAAAACCATGTAACCCAGAGAGAACATGTAAAACCCCCACACACAGGATGGCAGGAATTGATCCTAGGACCCCAGTACTGCAAGATAGCAATGCTAACCACTTCGCCACCATTATAAATGGATGGGTATCTTAGTTATCTTTCTAGTTCACAGGTTTGCATGCATAATTTAATTTTGAAAGCCACTGAGACATGTCATGGAAATATAACTATCAAGGATGCCACAAGAGAGAGTTCTCACCTGAGTAAGGTCTTTATTTCAATATTGCAATATTGGGAGCCCTGCTACCACTTCGCAAAGTGCAACCAGAGACTCAATTTGTTACAAGCAGAACAGGGTTTTTATAAGACGTTGCGCTGTAAAAAAGTTCAGCACTTGGTCCCTTCTAAAACTTCCCCTTTCTCTAAGAGAAAACAGATTACATCATAGAGCGAGAGAAGAAAAACTAGATTTGTTATTCAAAGCTTATCAGTTACTTTCAGCTAATTCTAATGACCCAGACAGCATATATTGTTTTGGTACATTGTCTTCTAAACTAACCTAAACAGTGTACTTTGTTGACAAACTGATTTCTAAAATTCTGCACGTACTGTAGCACAGCAGTTACATCCTTGAAATATATTATCTAAAAGCACCAATATATTTTTTTCAAAGCTCTCTACATTTTTAAGAATCAATTTACTTATTAGATTTCCACTTCAGACATCAGGTACTACTGTTGTATTTACGAAAAAGAAACAAAACAAAAAACATACTAACAACTGTGCCATCCTACTCCTTAGTTAATACATTTTATTATTCATAAACAGTTAACATTGTTAGCAAAATATTTTGAATTATATTTAACCCTATTTTTTCTTTAGTTTTGTATTTAACTTTAATTTAATATTATTGATTGCTAATAGTTTATGCTAACACCTAACTTTCTTAATTAGATGTATTTAAAACAGTGAACTAAGTGTAACATACTATTCAGAAATACAATCGAAAATAGTTTTGTGGTGTTTGTATGGATGAAACGTTTCTAAAATGTATAACGTAACAAAATTAAAGACGATTAAAATCTGTAATCTTTCCACTTGTAATGTCATTAGACAGAACAACACGTTTCTGGTTTGTTTTAATTAGTATTAGTTAGTAGTTAGTAGTTTTAATTTAATTAGTATTGCAATTCGCACTGATTCCCTTGCGAAGATATGGACTTAAGAATATTCGTGCCTGGTCAAAAAATGGCATTAAGCACTTAAAATTAATATGGTTAATAATAGTAAACTGTAACATGCTGTAACAAGATCGGTTAAACTGCGAAGAAAATGCTTTCAGAGGAAATGTTTCAGGTGTGAAGAACATAGATCTCCAATGCAATTTCAACCAAACCTGTTCGCACACACCCTGCCCCCACTACCATTAGAATATACACAAAGCACTGAAATCTTTTGAGCTAATGATCAGGTGACCCGAGAGAGAGCGAGAGAAACACCAAGGGGTGCGGAACCAGGGAACTATTTACATGGAAAACGGGCAATCTCCCCAGACTGTCCGCCCGTTTCACTGTTACCTGGATACCTCTTTATTTAGAACTCACAAACACTGATTTTTAGTTTCGAAGGATTCAAGTAGGGTTTTAGATGAAAGGCAGCGACCTTAATCAAGCCCAAATCATAATTGAACCCATTCAGAGCCTACATTACATTTTAGCGTTTCATTCTGAGCAGAAGACCCTCACACCTGAAGAAGGCTTGCGTTTTCTCTCTTCTCTTTTAAGCATGTGTACAATGTGTAATACAATTACAATGTGTAATTACAATGCGAATCGTATGAGGGTGGGGGGGAGGTGTCTTTCGCTGGAAATCTCGCCTGCTTCTACTTTACGAGTACAACCCCCTCTCTGCCGGAGTGCTGGCTGTGACGAATTAAACCGGTTTCACAGGTTTCAATCACAGACCATGTGACATGGGAGTCAGGAAACTAACACACAGCACCACCGGATTTGATAACACTATAAAAACGCTATAAAATAATGTGACTAGGCACAGAACAAGTTTACAGCACAGTACAATAATAAATGCTGACCATGACTTTAGAAGCATAAATTGCCTTACACTCAATTTAAACACAAGCTGTCTTTAGCCCTCTAAGCTGGTTCATACAGAAATGTAGAGATCCAGGCTCAGAACACACAGCTTCATTAGCGAATACATATGCAGGACAACTAGAGAAGACGTTTTACAGAGGATGGATTTTTAGAAACATCCCATCAGTGACATCACTGAAGTCAACTCCTAGGTACTGTAACTGTCGTGTGGATAGTTTCACAAGAATCAGACAAAGATTTAAGCATCGCTTGTTCTAGATAAAACTGCAAAAAAAACAACAACAACCCATAATGTACTTCTTTGCGGCTCTGTTTGCCCAAATCATATATTCACAACGTGAAATCTAGAAAATAATATTACGTAACCAAAATCCGCAATATGAAAACAGAACCTGTGTAATTGTTGATGGATGATGTACTCGTAACATTTTTTCAAGACGAACTACAACATTTAAAAAATGACTTGTATGTACTTGATATCTCTAATCAATCCACGGGTCCCAGCACAAAACGAAACTAAAACGCATACCGTTTTGCGCTTCTTATTAGTTGCTCAAAAGTAATTTGACCGTATGAAATGCATAATATAAACCTAGAAACATATACGTGAGCAGTACTTAAGCACTGTAGTATCGGTGTTAAGACATACTTCTCAAATTCTGTAAATCAAGTTAAAAATATCTCAAGACCGATTCTGGTCATAATGAAACCATGTTTCGTGTATGTTTTCTTTAAAGTACCGAGACCAGCCATATACTCTATGTTTATGTTCCAAAATTAATATCGTTTATGGCCTTCACACGCGTTGCAGTATGCTCCTATTCTTTTTATCCTCAGCTACTAAGATTTCCCTTCAGTGGTAAAATTAGATATGAATATTCAATACTTAAACGGGCACAGTTAAGACATTAAATATACATATACATACTGTATACAGTACAGTTTTCATATGGTAATATGTTTATGTTCCTAAATCAATCTCTTTTATGAGCATGTGAAAGGCATGGTGAATCGATTCTCAAAAATTACTGTACTTTGCATGATTGGAAACAAATGCGTGATTGCGAAATGCTGTGGTGTTACTTTTACAAAGACGGTCAATGAAAAAAAGAATGTTGACCAGGGCAATACTTTGAGTTTACACTTACAGCTTGTCCAAGTTCATTCATTATTAATACTATTAGTAATATCTTCGTTAAAGACTTTGATGGCCACAGCTCAAACATGAGAGGTTGAGCTTTATTAGCTCCACCTTGCGGAAATTCCGGATACTATTATTTTGCTTGTCGTATTATAGGAGAATTTACGGTAACTCGCGGTATTTACCGGTAGCTTGCGGTAGACTGCGTACAGCGTACCGCAAAATAATGCGGTATCTCCCGCGCATTTTGAATGGCTGCATCTGTAGGCTGCCAAAAGTCTCCGAAACCAAATCTTGATAGCAGAAAATTCTCACTCGTCCAGAAGTTCCCTTGGGACCCAACATCCAGCACAGAGTGGTAAAAAAGCGTCTTTTTTGTAGACCCTTGCAGCGTGCATTGGTGGTTCAGTGGTAGAATTCTCGCCTGCCACGCGGGAGGCCAGGGTTCGATTCCTGGCCAATGCAGTGGCTTTTGCAGCGAGCGGCTCCATCACTTGCATCCCCTTTCAACTCGCAACTGAAAACCCACTGAAGCTTAGAAGCTGTGAGCCAGGTCAGTACCCGGATGAGGGTGACCTACAGGGAAAAGCAAAGCTTACAGCTGGAAGCGGTGTTAATGGAGCCAGCGGTGGGGCGCTCACCCTGAGGTCTGTGCGGGTCCC